>NC_083636.1:8385855-8573355 GCF_963576545.1 Limanda limanda
TGGCAAGCAAGAGCCAAACAGTAAAAGATCTTCATTTGACCACTAAAAGCACTTTACAGTATAGTTTTTGTCATTCAACAATTCACCAAACATTCAGTGCATCTATGAGCACTTTTTTTCTTTGAAAACGATAAGTTGACTTGCTCAAGTAAGCGGAAGGGGAAGACTGGGAATGAACCAACAACCTAGAAGATGACCTGCTCTAACCCCTGAGCCACAGCCACCACAGTGTCTCTTTTTACAATCTAAATGAATCTAATGCTACTCATCATCAACACAATAAACTCTAAAGTAAGAGGGACACAATGATGATTTGGTTTAAGTCTGAGTATTCCTATTTTTCCCTTAAGAACAAGTTTGTATGGTGCAACTGTTTGGGTTTTCTCCAGCTTCCTAATAGTCCAAACACATGCAGATGGAGAGTAGGTTAATTTGAGACTCTAAATTGACCATACACGTGAATGTGAGTGTGAATGGTTGTTTGTCTCTGTATGTTTGTCCCTGTGATACCAGGCGTCTCGCCCAGTGTCTGCTGGGATTGGCTCCAGCCCTACTGCAACCCTTTAAGTCAAATGTAGTTGTTTTTATCCAAAAAAGCTATGTAAATATATTTTCTACTCCGTTTTTCCCTCCTTTATCGTCTTCACTTCTGAATCCCACCACTCTTCTTCTCCTCTCCATCTTTCATGTCTTCTCCTCTTGGTCGTCATCCTCCCCTCCTCTTTTAATTTCTCGTCCCAGGACTCACCATCCTCCTCTCTCTGTCTCTATCTGTCTCTCTCTCTCTCTCCTCTAAACCACCCCACCCTCTCCCTCCCTTTTCTTACATATTTGATGAATACGCTGCGGTCCGGGGTAATAATTGCACAGTTGTCACGTCACATGGCGAGCCCAGGGTAAGCTGCAGGAGATGTGGGTTTGCCGTCGCGCTGATAAAAAATTCAACACATCCTTCACAGTGATGATGCTGAACGAAAGGCCAGTGTTGAGGGACCTCTTACGATGTGTGACTAAAGGCTTAGTCATTGAGGTGAAAAATATAAAAACAGACCACACTATATTCCTCATTTTGTTACAATGCAAACATTGTGTAAATTTTTCTTTATTAATGGAATATACTGCACTGAACTGTGCCCCTTCAGAGGCTGCATTTAAAAAGAGGTTCCATCATGTGGCCGCAACTATGCTGTTCCATTTTGAATGTGAAAGAATCAACTCTCTCCATCACCTGGTTGTTGGATGACCAGTGAGAGTCACTGTCCCTGCCTTTTACACAAGTTCCCCTCATGTTTATGAAACCTAATTTCTCGGAGCTGCGTCATCCTTACAGGAAATCAGTCACACCACTGGTGTATCATCAGTAAAATTTGTCATTTTTTTGTGTGAGTCAGAGTGACAGATACAGAAATGTGATGACAAACCGGGTGAATTTTGTTATGCAGCCTCGAGGCTGATGATCATATTAAAAGGTAATTGAACTTTATCACTGGACTCACAGGTATTTCAGATTTCAGCTTTGCCGCGCTCTTGTGTTGCTGAGTTGAGAGCTCCTGTAAAATAACTTTATGATGCATTGTTCAATTTGTATTTCTTCCTCTCAATCACTCATTTACTGTTTCCTCTTTCTCCCTCTCCAAATATGTCCAATAAACCGGCCTGCAGCTTTTACACCTGCTTTTCCCAGATGTTCCATTTCACAGGAAGGTTCGCTCCCGTGCATCGGCAGGAATGTGTTTGTGCATCCACCCCTTTAAGCCTCTGAGTGTGCATAACATGTATTCATGTGTGTGACCTCATGATACAAACAAAATGAAGACATCCAAAAGGTCTCCAACATTTTGAAAATGAGACTTGTTGCCCTGGGTTAGGCCTTTCAGGTAAATCGTCTGTCAGAGGGTGAACATGGTGGTGATTTCAAGTTTCGCCGAGTTAGAGCTGGATAGTGTGGCTGCGGAGAGGGACTTATGGGAAACCCTACCCAGCCAGCTACCTCCGCAACCCGAGCTTGAATAAGCAAACCAAAACAAACTGGACTAAATCAAACTGTAGTTTAATCTGGCCCACCCACCTGTCCAGGCCAGGTCTCGCCTGTGTACACTGGCCAAAGCATCCATATCTTCTCTGATGTGCTGTGGAGGCTGACATGAGATGGATAGGCGAGACCAGATGTGCGGAGTGCTGCCAAATCTGGTTTGATGTGTCGGTGTTGTGAAATCAGCTCAGACACAGGAACAGAACAAGAGTGTGTCCATATGCACGCATAAGCTGAATACACAAACATACCTAAACCATGTGTTCGGACACACACACACATACACACACACACACACAGCAGAGAGAGCATCAAGATGTGCAGGGATTGGCCAAATCTGATGCCATCATCGGGGTGTTGAGGAGAATCATCTGAGTTCACAGCTGCACAGTGACATTGAGAAAACAGGGTCCTGATATGTATCAAAAGCAGTCAGATGGGTTACAGCAGTGATCCTCGCATCCAAACAACAAAACACTTTTTTCCCCAAAACGAGTCATGAGTGTCTACTGATCCGCTAAGTCAGTTGGTATATGATATGCAGTCCACACTCCTCCCACCTTAATATCAAAATAGGGCTTTGTCGTCTGCTTCCAAACCGAGCAATATAAAATTTGTGTATTCTTATCTGCCATCTCTATGGTTGAGCCTCTGTTAAAGACTACGGCCGTGATTAAATAAACCCGCTTTGTGTACTGGTCCGAGTGTGAACTGGTTTGTCGACTCATGCACTTTGTTGGATTTTGTTCTTTGAGTCTGTGATGAGATAATCAGCTCCCAGTCAGAAACATTACAGATTTTTCATAGAGCCCCCGATAAGACCTGTGGCTGCCTGAGGATGTTGAAGGAGGAACCAAATGATTAGTCCTCGTGTACCAACTAAAAAGTGATTTCCCACTTTTAGATTAAGGATAATCCTGGTCAGACAGTACTCCCAAGCTTAAGAGCCGCTAAAAGGGAGAAAATTTGAAATGCTGCTGTGCCATGTTTTTGAGAACTCACAGGAGGTGTTGGTCTGGATGGGCAGATACAGGAACATTTGGAAACGACAACCACTTGCTGCTTGCTTGCTCGGTCACGATGTGGCTGTCGCTGACTCCTCAGGCTCTTATCACATGCCCCCCTCATGGAAAAAAACAACCACTGGCCCACCGACATTATCCCCGGCTAACATTGTAGAAAACCACATTGATAATCAATTACAAGTGTTGCTGACAGCTGAGGTACAGCTAAATGTTGCATTTTGAAATGATACAACTCTTAATTTGTGAAGGAGATGTGCACAGGCACGAGTAGTTCAAATGAAAACTTAGTAGTGTGAATAGTGAATACTTTATATAAACTTTCAGTCTTGGGGAACTTGCAGGCTTCATTAATCACACACACACACATGCACGCACACACACACACACACACACATGCACGCTCCTAATTCGGTGTCCTAATTCATGTCAGCAGGCTTGTTGCGCTGACAGAGAGTGGCAGCATGCATGAAGGTCTTTGCGGCAACATGCGCCAAGAGCCATCTGTCCTGTAACAGAAAGAGCCGCATAGATTATGGTGTCCAGAGAGTGAGAGAGAGAGCTAGAGAGAGAGAGAGAGAGAGGGGGGGAGAGAGAGAGAGAGGGCGGGAGAGAGTGACAGAGAGAGAGGGGGGGGGAAGAGAGTATTACGCACACGCTGATCCTTTTTTCCACACAGAACCAGTGTGGCGCACAGACCAGGCGGCAGCCCTCAGAAAGTGGGAAGTTTTCGCCATTCTGACAGAAAAAATAATCACCTTCATGTCGACTCTGTTGGATACTAACCCGCCGATGCTATGGTTACCTTTATTACGGTAGGAACTGCTTTACTTGTTCGTATTTGCTTCTTCGTTTACAACTATTTTTTCCCCCTCGTTGAGAAACTGTTCTTTTGGGGACTCTGGCACCAGATAGAAAGCGATGGACCCTTGACAAGGTGTTGCACTGACACAAAGTCACAGAGTTGTACACAAAGTGCATCTGATTGTACGAGAGCGATACGTTTGGAGTTGCAGGTTGCAGGAAAAGTTTTGGGAAAGTGAATTTACGCACCACAGTTGTGTACAAACAGGTTTTAGGTGTAGTGGATTAAATCATTGATTTCCGTGTAATATGGGTGGTGGGTTCAGGAACTTATTCCCCCCTCTGCTTGACTTTTGGCAAGTTTAACAATTGTGAGACGCGACGCGCCACAGAGAAGCAGAGAGGACATCCTCTTCCACCCGTCTCTCCCTGAGTGTGTGTGTGTGTGTGTGCGCGCGAACAGGTAGACAGATAGACAGGCTGGTATTTTCACTGCTTGCTAATGCACACAAACATTAGAGGCTCCTGCTGTGTGCTGTTGCTCTCGCTCCTCTTAGAGACGCGTGTGTGCGTGTGTGTATAACAGGGAGCGGAACTGGCTCGACGCGCACGGGAACCCCGCTCAGATGTGACACAGTGTGTTTTGGATTTCCCGACGCGCAGATTGTGCCTCGCCTCGCTGTTAAAGGACATGTCAGAGACGACTGCCAACTCAAAGGCGAACTTTATTTCCTCCTTACGCACTCCTTGCAACGTGTGCACGTCTCTTTACGTATATGCGTGAAGAATAAACAGTGCGCACGCACGCGTTGGAGACTCCGAACTGCGTCTTTGCGCGCGGAGGTCCTCTTTAATAGTCTTCTGCGGACTCACTTTTTGACGAAAGCATCTAAATAATGTATCATGTTTGTAGGAGAGTGGGTGTCAACTAAATGTTTCATGTGCCAGTGAACTAAGATATTAAAAACTGTGAAAGTTGGAGTAAAATGTATATATGGACTTTCTTCACTAATAGGAAACTCACCCACTCAAACCCCAGGCTTCACATGTTGGGAGCTGGTGATGGGAATTGAGCCAAAGAGTCCAACGACCCCAAAACAACTCCTGCTCCCTGCTAGTGTGCCTGTGCGCGTGTCCAGTCACAGTCTGATGAACTAACATACATGGCTGTGCGTAATGGCCCTGTGCCGGAGCTGCGGGGCAGCCGGGGATGTCTGACATGACATGTGGCCTGGGTGGCTTTGCGTAATGGCGCGCATCAGTGGGCGTCTTGAGCCTTCGCTGGATGCATTTCCTGCTGCTGCTGTCCGCGCGTGCGTGCGTGCGTGTGTGCCTATGTGCGTGTGCATGTGCAGAGGCCGCTGAAGCAGCTGTTGCAGCTGCGGATCTGAGGAAGGGCTACTCCTGACATGCCGGCACACAGCAGGACGCAGCGAAGGAGGCGAGGGACCAGTTCCGAGTGTTAGTCCGCGTCAAAAATGGCCTCCCAGGCGGCCTGAGAGAGAAGCCCACTACTACAGCTGGGTTGTTGCGTGCATGTTGGAGCTCTGGGTGCAGTATACAGCTGCAACGACTCAGTTTAACAAGGCTCAATTTGTGTTTTACTGCAGGAGAAAAGAGAAAAAGAAGGAGTAAGGGGTGTGAACAGATTAGGGGGTGGCCTCATGGAAAGAACATAAAGAAGATAAGGATAAAAAGGCCCAGCAATGGCTCCCAGGTGGTTTAACAAACCACTAGTGTTAATATGGAGCGTTCCTGTTATTCCTTTTTTGGCCCTGCATTCCAGCCTTTTTGTGTATTTTAGCCCTCCCCTCTCAATCTGCCTCAGTCTACCTGGTTTGTCCACTCTCTTTTCATCCCAGCTGCAGGATCTGTCCAGCGGCACCTGCTGATAGGAATACACAACATTCGGCTTATAGCGTCAAGCCTCAGGAAGCAGTCTGAACCTGAGTTTGCTGGTTTAAATTCCTGGACAAACTGAGGCGTGTTATGAAATTACTATTGAGTAAATAACAAAGTTGTGGTGAGCAGGGAGGGAAGCCAAAAAACAGTCAAAGATCAAGACTGAAGTTTGAACACAAAATAATACCATTAAACCCGGGGAGAAGAACAAGTGTCTCAGAAGGCATGTGATTAACTTTCACTCCCTGTGGCAATTTACTGCCATAGTTCTCACTGTTGCACAATACTCCTCTACAGTAGTGTTTTGAAGCTCACAGATGTAAACGCTTAAAGGTTCAGTGTGTAAGATTTCTGTTAAGGGAATCTACTGGCAGAAATTGAATAGAAAAAAATCCTGGTGATGTTTTCACTAGTGGAATTCATCTAAATTGTAGAAATTGTGGCTTTCTTTACACTCGAATGAGCCCTTTGTGTTTAAATACTTAATATTTACATCCGGAGTGGGTCCTCCATACGGAGGCTGCCATGTTTTAAACACCTTTTGATTTTTAATGACTAGGGGAGGGTAAGGTGAGGGGTATTCAGCTGCAACATGCAACTTCACCACTAGATGTCACTAAATTCTACACACTGAACCTTTAAAAGTACATGTCAAGTGTGGATTATGGGAATGTGCGCTTACTTAACTTCCCTTCCTAGTTCGAGGTTTAATTAAAGAAAACTGTCAAAATGATTTGATTTAATTCCCCCCTTCAGGCTGTTTAAACTGTATTATTACAGCTATTTGCTGTGGTGATCCGTTCACTCAACACCGGATGTTTCACATTTCTTCACCTCTGCCCGCGCTGTCGTTGCATGTCGTTCATTTTATAGTTGATAGCCTCCCTACATTTCCACAAGTAGCTACACATGCTTCAATGAAAGCATGACGATGTTTTTCTCTCAGCAGAGAAAATAGGCGTTGACAGATGAGGAGCTCGCTCTCAGGTGTATTTGAAATGTTGGGATATTTAGCCCTATTATTTAAGTTTATATTGTACTCACAGGGTGCAACAAAAATTGAAGGATGCTTCCATTAAAGTTTCCAGGAACACTGTAAATGTTCAAAGCCAAAAACCAAATGAATATGATAAAAGAAGCTGCATAGCTAACTGACACGTACACGACTGAGAACCTGTCACTAGCTTCCACTGGAGGTCGCTAACATCTGCTGGTGATCTTGTCGTATTTAAAAAAAAGATTTGCTCTGAGCCTGATTGGGACTTGGTCGTGTCAGAGTCTATCTTTACTGCACAATGGGTGGTGTAGATGGGAGGTCAGTGTCGGGGCCTAATTGCAGAACTCAGCCCAGGGCCTCCTAACCGGTTGCTCTGGCCCTGCATGAATGTGCTCAGTTGTCAGGACCCGTTCGGGACTAGTTGAATAGTTTGTTTACAATTCCACCTGTGGCTTAAGGCTCATTTAATTTGATTGCTTATCCATGTGGAAATTCATTGACACTTTTATATTCTGACTTTGTCCCTGCTGCATTTGAGTGAAAATCCTTAATCTCAGACCCTAAACGAATCATGCAAGTATTTATTGTGGTAAAGCTGTTCTGTATAATCAGCCTTTGTAACAGCAGACCTTTTGACTTGTCAAAATAGAAAAAGCACTGACGTTACTAATATTATAAATGCGTCAATGTACAAATTTTCGTCTCAGTCGCGGACATTTTAAACAAAGCTTCCAGAAAATATAATAATATATAAGATCAGCACCCAGTCCCATAAAGGATTTTATTTAGCCCCTTTGCATGTATCTTTTGTGTACTGCCCTCTCGTGGGCGCTGTTGGCTATCGTCTCTGGAAGCTAGTGTGACTGTAATAATAATAATTTATATTTTTTTGTGGTAATGGCCTTGTCCTCTCAACAAAGACTGGCGGGGCAGCTCGCGATGGACAAATGTGCTTTTCAAGCTGTCGTTCACTCAGCTTCTGCTGTTCTGAATTCAATTAGGATATTGCAGCAAATTATTTTACATAGGTGCAGTTGTGAGAAGAATCTGGACTTGTACATTAGGAATGTGAGTCATCCTCTTAAATGTGCAGTAGTTGTTATAGATCGACTTGGTCAACATGTGATGTCTTTTCCTGCCCATTAATGAAGGTGCAGGATTCTGTGTTTTAGATTTACTGTGACTTTGATTCATTTCAGATAGCACAAGATGACAGGATTCCCCATCGTCACTGAAGTGTGTGATTCACACTTAGTTTGAAGATTACATTACATTACATGTCATTTGGCAGACGCTTTTATCCAAAGCAACTTACAATTGGTGCATTCAACATCTATGAGATGGCCGTAGTACGTAAGTTTTCCCTTCCACGCTGCACATTTGAAATAGTCCCTAGAATAGAGGGAATAATTCGCATCCTTCCTCAGCCAGGAAGGACTGCAGTGAGGTGGAGATGTTCAGGCAGAGTGCAGCAACGACACAGCAGAGAGTCTTTAGACACGAGAAAAACAGGAAGCAAAAAATCACAAGACAACATATATACATAGGGTCAAACAAACAAATGCTGGGCCAGCGGGTGGCAATAAGGTCAACATAAACAATTCAAACCGATACATAGCCGACATGGTTGCTGCTTCGGGCATGCGTAAAGTAATCATGACGTGTAGGTCAGTGACATTTCAGTGACTTAAATACAGAGGAAAGATATCTGCATTAATGTCGACAGGGCGTTTGTCGGGTCCATATTTTCCTTGTTTGTGCAGTAACCACCTGAATTGCGGACAGTGGTTCCCCTATAGGCGTAAATATCTTGAGTTCAGCACCATGTCACCTTCAGAGGCACCAACAGTAACTTCTGGACATCCCAGCCATAACTCTACACCTCCAAAAGCACTTCATGTTACTCGTAGATTGTATCAGCCTTTCAAACTGTTAGAGGGTTTTTGTGATTTAAGTCAAGTGGCTCAAGTACTTTCCTAACAGATCTGAGTCAAAAGGTGGTGTTTGTACGACTTCCGGGGTCAAGCATCTGAAATTATTCTACGATGCTCTCCAGACGAGTGAAGCTGTGGAAATGGAGGATGAGATTGAAAAGGCCGTAGCATGTGTTTGAAAAAGTCTAAATTCTTCACCTCTCGTTCCATACGGTCGCAGCTCCACATCCCCGCCTGCTCCGAGATGGTTTACACATTTAGCCGAGTGTTTATACGCCGCACATTCTTATGGCTGGTTCGGGCAAAACACGCTGTAAGGATTTGGGATATGACACAGGCGTCTCTCTCCGCTCTGTCGACGGCACAGTGCACACTCAAGCACACACACACACACACTAGGATCAGGATATTCATTACACAAACTCATCCATTTAACCGGTAACCTCGACTCTCACCGTGATTTAAACAGTTCTAAATCTAAACTGAAATCCAGCCGTTGTCGAAACCGTACAGAACTTTCACTGCCCGTCTGTTTTATTGTCTTCCCCACATTTCCCTGAGAGGCAGATAGAGCAGATAGAGATCATGTGGTTTCAAGGTGAGGCTCGAGCTTCCCAGCAGCTCAGTCATATGACAGTTCAGCCTTCCTCCCTCTGTCCGTTCTGACCCGGTAATCTGCCTCTCTGTCTCAACGATTTTCTTTATCTCCCTCACGTCCACTGTCTGGATCTTTATGTCCCCCATTTCCCCCCTCTCTCTCCCTCTCTCTCCCTCTCTCTCTCTCTTTACGTCCTCCTCTCCATTTCTGAGTCTCCCTCCCAGCCTGTTTTTCATTCCACTCTCGTGTTTCCACATTAAAAAGTAGACTCGATGACCTCCTGATACCACCCTTATCCTAATAAAGATGGCCACTGATAGAGTCGACCGGGACGGATTCCCATTCAAGCATTTTTTATCTTTCATTTACTCATATGCCTCTGAGGAATTGATTGTGACAATTTAACGCAGATTAAAACATAGCTATTTGTTTACGTCACTGTCTCGTGAAAACCATGCACGTTCAAGAGATCAACTCCTGGTTAAGTTTTTTACTGTCATTTTCAGAAAAGCAACCTGAGATTTAAAGTATTTATCAATACAAAGCGCACCTACAATGAACCTTGAGCGTCACCGTGATAAGAACTAGCTAAAATCACGTGTAGCATCTGTGAGAAAAATGGATTTGACGTGTGCTACGCTTTTTTAGTTTGGCCCACATTTCCCATCTGTTAACATGGAGGAGAAAGGATTTACGACCTATAGTGCAGCCAGTCACCAGGCTGCTATCGAGACACTTTGGCTTCACTTTCAAGGAGCCGTATTGCCGTCCATCTTTATGTACAGTCAATGCTTCCACTGAAGGTCCTCTAATTCTAACCAGGATGCCAATGAACACATTAAGAGATGCTGCAAAGTTGTCGATGCATTTGCTGCGGGTGGGAAAAAAATCATTCTGTTCTTTTAGACAGGTTTGAATTGAAGTTTTACCCCAGTGTGGAAACAACCCTTTTCAACCCTACTAAAAATGAAGATACCTGGAAAGTCATTAAGAGGAATCACTGTCTGTGTAATTGCTCATAAATCTGTAACAGGAGGCCTCGCAGAAGAAAAAAGTTTGGTAATCGCTGCTTAATCTTTTACGCATTGCACATCATCAAATCTCATTAGTTTTATTTTTTATCCAACAACTTTTAGATAAATTTATGTAGAAATGGTGGAAATGCACTAAATTTGTTTCCACATCTGATCAATGTCATATTTATTTCCATTATTCACATGCTTTTGTTAGTCAGTCTGAACGTCAGCTGGCTGACTAAAGCAGCATTTTCAATCACATTCATTACATCTGGTGGAAGAGTCCTCCTTATCTAATTTGCGATTGCGTTATACTGCAGTCAGTATATATATTAGATTAAGATCTCAGGTCTTTTTTTTCATTAAGACGATTAATGTTCCCCACCTATAACCATGAAACCACAGCCAAAGTCAAATCTATTTTCAAAATTAGAGCAGAGATTAACACCAACTGAGTGGCTTCTTGTTAATCTTCTCAAAAAAGCCCTGTTGTATAATTTGTTCTGAAATGACATGGACAGTTTATTTTTGCCACGTCGGCCTTAGGAAAATGGTGGAAAAACCTGCTTTTTGTTGAAGGACTGCAGAGTTTCTTTCTTGATGATCACTCCACGGTAATGACACACAGGCCGTGTTTAAAGTAGCACAGTGTTTAGTGGATACAGACAGGGAGCGCGGGAAGGTCAACGTGGATTGATGCTTTTAATGCCTCGCTGGAATGAAAGGACAGAGCTCCGGTGTGCCTCAGACAATCCAGCTGAAACCACACGCTGTATGATCGCAGCTCAAATACTCGGGGGCGGCCATGTTTCAATCTCTCCTTATAGAAAGAGACGCCTATGGGTGACATCTCAGTGGACTGATTTGTCTTTGATATGAGAGCTGACAGATGTTTGAACGGCCTGAGGGTGAAATCTGCCGCCTGGCGTCTCAGCGGCACAAACCCAGTTGCTACTTGTCCGCTCACTTGATTCACCTCCAACCCTAACATGAGACTAATCTTTACTCACGAAGCCAAATATCCTAACCCTTGACTCGGCTGTTGAAAGACTCATTCACGCACTGCCCTCAGTTGTCAGATGGATGGATCGTACCGTATTGCAGCAAAACTTGTTGCAGCAATACAGTGTGAAATACTTCAGCTCATCTGACACAGTGTATAAACATGTTATAGCTTTTATGAAATATTTATTGACAAACAGTCCACAAACAGGCCCTTTTATAACGTACCTGTTCGTTTGCATTTTGACCAATGAGCAGCATTGAACTAATGCTGAGTTAGCTATAAACAGTCCCTGTTTGTCATGTACCGACGGATTTACAGACAACCATCACTGGATTACTTTGACTTAAAACAAAACTTTAAAACTTGTCGATTCCCAATGAATTTCTGAGGCGTTTTATTTCTCTTGTGATTTCAAAGTGGATAAACAGACGTTAATTTACGTCAGACATCACAGATAATGAAACCTCAGGAAGCGATAGTCACACTGAATGACATCAACATGTGATTTAACGTGACTAAGTCATGACTCCAAGATGGAGATCGATTTATAACTCAGTTCACAGCATGAACATATCAGATTTTCACTACTTGTCAATAACATTTAATAATGCATTTTATGTACGGGTGCATTAAGGACACCTTACAGCAAAAAAACTGCTAAATATCAAGTCATCAATAAAACAATATACAATAATAGGCAGATAAAACAGGTATGAAATCAACAATAGTAAAAACATACAGATCATGGTCACACAGATTAAGCTTTAAGAATAAGCAAGTGTTCTTTTTTATCACTAAGATAGCTATCAAATCTTTTATATCATTTATATACAGTTTGAATTTTTTTTTAAAATGTTCTTATTCGGCAAGTTGATGACCCGTGCTGGGATGTGCACCTGATATTTGCGCCACACTGGAAAGAAATAGAATTTATATAAGAGGCACTTCAGTATTTACACATTATCATACATATACATATAAGTATTCTTGACAGTAAAATGAATATTTTATTTTTATAAAAATTATCTTGGTAATCATAAATGCTGAAATATCGTGACCCCCTGTAATTCAGATTCACCTCACACAGTATCTCACTCTACTTCAATGAGGTTTTGGGATTTCACTTTTGGGTCAGTCCATGTTCAGAGTGCATCCTGTTAAAGTGCAGTCTTGAACAATTAGTTAAATTATCAAGGATTACTCATGTTAATCCTGTCTGCATGAGGATTTAAGTTGGGCCCAGACATACTTCTCTGCTTCGGCAGATACATATCAAAAACAAATTTTCTTGTAACGTGCACGTACACTTTTAAAACAAGTGTAGGATGGAAAGAGTTCGAGCTGATTCTCCAGTGGAGGGGGACTTAAAATACATTTTGGGTGGTACTGCACGAGAGAGCCTCTGTGGTGTGTTACAATGCTGCTTGGAGACTGTGACACCTAAGTCTCATGCGTGTGTGGGACTAAAGGTCAAGCAGCAGAGGAAGAGTAGTTACATTCAAGTCCTTAAGAACAAAGCTCACAATCCTGCTAAACCCCAGGTTACATCAAGTTGGTTTGAATCCAGTATCAACAGGTTTTCCTGCCTGTGCACGGTGGAAGAAATAGTTTAGAACCAATGTTTGTTGATTATGCAAAAATGGACTTGATGGATTACCATGAAAATTGTTGAAAGGATGCGTTAAGGGAGATGTTGATACAGGACGTTACATGCCGCTCATCAACAGGAGAAATGATCGGAGCTAATTTGTTCCACTCTGATGAAATTGCAAGCACAGCACTCATTGGCAGCTCTCACTCATTTCACTTCAACCTGCATCATTACCCGTGTACATGCACTGACAGGGAGAACAGCTATGACGTGGCACGCATGCATACCTGTCCACCCATCTCTATATTGTTTGCATGAAATGCGATAACCCCAGAGCACAATGTGTCATACTCGGAAGAGTGCAGAAGTGTAAGTATACCAGTTTTGAGTGGGTGTGAAGCAAAACTTTAATGTCTGAGATTTTGACTTTGATTCTGGGTTCTTGAAATGTAGAATGAATGGAATTACACTATGTTATGGTAGGTGTACACTTACCCTGTGGCTCTAATTCCTAAATATGATGTCATCCCTCTATTTTTCTCTGAATCTGCATTAGTGCCGCCCCCACACTGTCAACAGAAAATGCAAATAGCTAATACTGCTCATGTTTGATGGTGTCCATTTGGTGGATCGTAAAAAAATCTAGGTTTAAAAATAGGTCTCAAACCCCCTGTTCTAGAGGTAAAGTCAAGGGATCGCAAAAGTCATCAGAATGTATTACATATCGTTAGGAACCTTAATGGTTATCCTACGATTGTCGAGACAGTTGATCTAAATAACAACTGCTAAGCTCAAGACGGCATTAAATAAAAAATGTGAGGATCACCATTAGTCATAGGGATTTAGCCCCTGGGGAGAATGAAAGTCAAAATTCAACTGCAACCCAAAGTTGTCAAGATCGTTAAGTCAGACGGACCAACACACTGGAAGGACAACAAACAGACCCACAGACATCACCATCTATAGAGCTATGCAATTGCAGGGCTGAAAAGGCTCTGTGCATGACATCACATCAGACTTTGGGTGCATTCTCGCTGCGTTGCATGTGACTCCGAGTTCAGTTCCTAAAGTCAGATAAACTGAACTTGACACCTTTTCACAATAAGCTCTAAATTTGAAAGTTTAATTCTCAATTCAACCGAGCAGATTAATCATAGTTTTTGGCCGCTTGGTTGACGACAGCTGGCAAAGGAGAGAAGGCCGAGCAGCTAAGAGAAAGACAAACAGCGGCGAGATTGGTTTTTGGAAGGATTCTCAATGAATCATGAGCAAAACGGTTTGAAATATGAATAGATGTTAATTCTTTGTCACAATCGCTCATTGTTTTTCTTTGTAATGTTTTGCACTTATGCATCCCAGTGTGACTGGAGCCATTATTTGTCCTGGGATGGCCAGTTGAGTACAGTTTTTTGCTTTGATACTAGTGATGAAGTTTTGGTTTGGATGTGAAACATTAAAGAAAAGAAGAAGAAAAGATGTTCCACTTATAAATGAAAGAGGAAGCTTGTGTGAGAATTGTGTTTTTTGACATTGAAAACGTGTTTTGGCACATTGTGAATTTACTGTAATGTGTTTGGGGTCGACCACCCCTCATATCTTTAAACAATGGCTCGTCAACACACGCTTGAGGGATGTTGCAAATCCCAACAAAGAGTCACTCTATTTGCCAGAATAATGCCAAATATTTTAACAGGTCATTCATCATCCAACATCTGATGTAGTCTGCTGTTAAAGATTACGCCAAAAGAAACAAAACAAGTTTGTTTCATAAATCAGATATCTGATTCTTTAAGGATCAAAGGTGTGAGATTCAGGTTTCAAGCCAAGTGCTTAGTTTCAGCTTCTTAAACACTTTCTTCCTTGTTTGCAGGTTTAAAGTTCTCGACTACTATATGGAGAATTCTTTTTTTAAGCAGCAAAAAAAATCTGATCTAGTTTGTGCAAACAGGAACACATCTGATGCATCTGATCTAAAGTTGTTGAAACCAAATGTAGCTGTTGCTGTGACTGTTGTTTTGAGAACCAGAAACTTGAGATTGATGAATTTCAGGTTGAAACAATGCATGTGTGCACAGGCAAGTAACAGACAGTTTTATTAGGTTGAGGGATGCTTTAATCCACAAAGCTTCACAGTACAAATATTGCAGGTGTTTTTAAAACACACCTTCTCCTTGAACTCAAACTGCTTCTGTGTGTGTGTGTGTGTGTGTGTGTGTGTTTGTGTGTGTGTGTGTGTATGTGTGTGGGTGAAAAGTGCTGCTCTCGGATTTCTCCTCTGCTCTTTTTCTTTTTGCAACAAGTCTGTCAAGATTCCCCAAACAATAGACTGCCGGGTGTAGTGAGGACTAAACTAAAAACATTGTGTTACAGAAGGATAAATGAAGAGTCAACAAGTCGGCGAACTGGAAGTGTCTCAATTCGACATTTCACTTGTAAGAGGGTCGTTGTATTTCTACATCAATAAAGATCTGGGATTGAGTGAATGATAGAGCTGGGTTCATTACCAAGCCACACAATGGATTGGTCAACTTTATGTTTGGGGTTTCCCCATTGGCCGATTCTCTTTTACTGGCGTGAACAGTTTCGAAACCTTTTGTGTCCTCTTTTTCCGAAAAAGCTTTTAGGTCAAGCCGTGGCTTTTTCCCCTAGAGGACAGTCTCCAGTACTGCCCCATGTGTGAGAACAACATTTCTCTCTATGCGTCTACTCTCAGAACTTCCGCTGACATCTTTGCTGGTGTATCCTTTCTTCTGTGGCACCTCTTTTTCATTCCGAGATATTCGTACCTCATTTGGTGTTAAAAAAACCGCCATCAACGCGGCCACTTGCTCGCAAGGAATTGCCTGCAGTTTACTCACATGGGCTCACTCAGAGATTGTGCAGTTTTTGCAAAGGGGCTAGCAGCAACTGACTCTTGACATTTCTATCATTCGACCCCAGCGATGGATAATCTCCTGAAATTGTCCGTAAGCACCTATAGTCATTGTTAAGAAGCAAGTTTGTAGCATTATATTTGATCCGACTATAATTTTCGACTTCTCTCCTGGAACAATTGGCACACAGACCCATGTTGGGATGACTGTCAGATGACCAACAGTGCCTGGGAGGACAAAGCAGCTGAGCAGATCCCATTGTGATGGAGTTCATCATGACCTGTTCCAGAAGCTCAGTAATTGTCTGATGTTGTCGTTGACATGCTCGGTAAAATTTCTTGCACTTCTCTTATCACTCAGGGGATGTCTGATCATGTGCACTGCATGTGACACATCATCCTAATGAGCCATTTGCACCTTATCTAATCTCCCATGGTTTTAGAGCTAATTATTGGTAATTACAATGAGGAGATGTGCAAATTTAATTAGGGCAGTTTAAAGACAACAACAAATACAATTTGAAAGCTTTATAGTTCATCAGAGTTCATAGACCACAGTTTGTGTTTTGTATGTTTTTGTTTCATGGCCATATGAACATCCTGAGGCGCCTTCGGATAACAAATTATTCAATGATTGAATATGACCTGTGTGTTGATTTGATTAAACATGTCCATTCAAACTGGGGCTGGTAACCTTCGAGAAATTAGCAAGAGCAGGCTCCCCCCCCCCCCCTGTACTGTATGTTTCTCCAGCCAAAACTCCAGTATTGCACATGGAGAGCAAAAATAACTTGCACTAATTATTATGCACCGTCATGCAGGAATAATGGGCTCCAAGCACCTGAGATTATTTGGAACCAATTGTGCACCAAGTCGAGGCAATGAGGAGGAATGCGTCAAGTGTTGAAACTACATTAAGTGGGGTTGGGCAGGATGAGACACCCTCCTGCAATGCACACTGTCAAGATCTGCTCCAGCCTCTGACCTTCATCTGGAGAATCTGTCTTTGTCAAAATTATTCTCAAGACGTCGTGTTGGGCCTCATTTAGTCTCCCGGTTTAAGGACTGTTGTCTATGATATTCTCAAAAAAAAGCATATCGCCTGCCCTACACATATTTCTTTGATCTGAGAAAGTATCCATGTCAAATCAGCACGTCATGATGTGTCCATCAAATATAGTATATCTGATTTCATGCACTTGTAGCTGGGGCACTTTGGAGACAAATCTGTGATGGTTAGAAGGGACAGAAGGAAACACAGAGCTGTGAACCAGGAAGCAGACCATCAGAGACAAAACTTTAAAGCTACAATGAGGGCGAAGACGGGGCGAGCATTCACTAGATTGCGTGGACGCATATTTGAGCGAGAGCTTCGCTAAACTCGGGCCCTCGTCAAGCTCAATCACTTGCTGCAAACAAACTGGGTGAAAAAAAATGTCATTTGCCTTGAGCGGCAAAGCAACTATGACAATTGCTAACAATCAGCACTTGCCCTAAAATGTGAACAGTTTTTTTGGGGCTGTTTGAGTTCTGGGATCCCACTTTGCTAGGATGGTAATCTGGAGCATTAATCCAGGAAATACTACCATATTACACACACACACACACACACACACACACACACACACACACACACACACACACACACACACACACACACACACACACAGACTGAGGCAAGGTCAAAGCCACATGCTGAGCCCTGCAGTCTATTCCTGTGTCTGTGATTCTATTAGGATTGACACTGGATTAGCTTCCCCTGATCTCTGCGGCTGATTTGGGTTGGTTATTATAACCCATTACTGCTCGGACTTCTTCAGATCACACAGTTCTCAGTTGTCAACCTGCTCCGGTGTTCAGTCATCGTCTCGTGGCCCGCCGGAGACACTGTTCCAGGCCTGTGAACAAGCCGCGGCTTTAAGTGCTGGTGTGATATCAAGTCAAGTCCACTTAAATGTAACTTTAGAGTTCATGTAACAAACAAATGTGTCACAGAGTGGTGGGTAAGGAGCAGGAAACTGATTAAATAAAGGAGGGCAAGTGGAAGTTAAAGCAGAAACCGCTGTGCAGCGTGTGCGTGTGTGTGTATGTGTGTAGACACAGTCAGAGTGGACCTTGTCAGATGTAGGGCATAATGGAAACCACATCAAAGTAATAGAGGATTCTTTTCCCCCTCACTCATTGATGAAACCGCAGACATCCAACACTGGGGCCAGCCCTGTTTCGTTTGTCTGGCCTGTTGTGTAAGGAGATGGATAGAGGATGTCTTGTTCTGTTCCTTCATCTCTCCGACACACAGGGATTCAACAGGCATGAGTCAACACAGCGTCACTGGTTCACCCGCTGGACCAGTGAGGGAGAAACATGCGCCACTGGCGGTCAGGAGCCGAAGCTGCCGGGTTGGCGTTGCTGCCGAAACACTTCAGCAGCTGCTTTCATTCATTCGTTCAGGCTACTTCAAGTGTTTGAGGTGCGGAAGCTGGCTGTGATGATGCTCTCACACTGCGGTCACCTGCTGCTGTGAGTTCTGTGCTTTCTCTGGGAGTGAATGGAGTTTTATACTGACCCCAAAAGGACGGTTCATCGATTTTGCACGTCAAAGTCCCACTTTACAACCATTGTATAAGATCCTCCTGTGAAGGAGCTTTGCCGAGTCAAGCGACTCACGAAAGGCAAAGAAAGAATTTCCTTGTACAGGACTGTATACAGGACAATAAACGCTTTGAACTTGAACTTCACATTGGTTTGGATATTTATTTTTATTCTGCCCCCGTGCCAGAGGCTGGAGACATTGTGGTTTTGGGTTGTCTGTTCCTACTTCCTCACATCCGACACATATCTAAAAAACACTTTGAGGAATTTGTTTCTTCATTTGGTACAAATGTTTACTTGAAGCCAAAGATAAACTGGTTATATTTTAATGGTTGAAGGTCAGGGTCATGGGGGTGTGATATTTTTGGCCCCTCAACATGGTGTCTTAAGTCTGCCTTCAGGGGATTTCTTCAAATTTTGACAGGTCGTCACTGATTCGATTTCCATGGTCAAAGGTCACGGTTACCTCATATGAGACTGGAAAAACAATGTATGTGGACTGAGACTTTCCTGTTTGGCAGAGGCAAACAACCACGGGAAGACTGATTCAATGCTCCATCAAAGAACATGCATTTAAAAGTTGTAGAGTCTGAACAAGGTGTGTATTCACCTGACAGAGGACAAAAGAGTTGCATTATGGAAAATGCAGGACAATATTTGGTACTATAACTATATATATCAAATTTCTCTTACCATTGTTCATTTTTAAACCAGCTTTCACAAATTTCCCTGGGTACGTTATTTTCCTTGAGGCCAAACACGCTGAATCAACCGCCTTTGTCAAAAACATTTACAGAGCAAATTTGAATTTATGTTTTAATAGAAATCACCTTTGGGTGACAATTGTACGCCTTTGTTATAAATCCTGCATTGTTTGCATCCGTGTTTACTCGCCTGCAGCCATTTGTTCAAATAATGGTGTGAAAGGATCCGCAGGAATGTGTGTTGCATTGTGAATGTGCACGATTACGTGTATGCAAACAAGAAGTAACTTGTAAAAACAGTGTTACTTACATTTACGTATTACTTATTTCCCAGTTGCCACCCTCTGCAGTGTGTAACAACTAACATATCATTCTCCCCACTTTCTGAGGCGGAAGAATTACATTTTACTTTCTGCTTTTATTTAACCTCGATCTGACCTGTTGTGGCTACAGAAAAATGGCCTTGCAAAGTCCTGAAGAAGATTGTTTGTAGCCATCTAGTGCAGAGTAGGGGTGTCACGATACCAAAAATTCAGTAGTCGGTGCCAATACCAGTAAAATAACACGATTCTCGATGCCAATTTCGATACCACGGTAAAAAAAAAGTGCATTATTTGGATGTTGTTAATGTCATATACGGTAATTCAATGTGCTTGCGCTGCGCATATACTGAGGGTTGTACGGTAGTTGCGGTCGCATGTGAGTGACGCTTTGTTGTGAGACACGTTATGCATTAAATGATACATCTGCCTCACGCCGGGTTTACACCGGACGCTGAAGCGACGCCAAAGCGACTCGTAAGCGCAGCACCAAACCTTAGATAACAGCTGGCTCCCATCCACTCCCATGCGCCGCTTCAGCTTCCGGTGTAAACAACCATGTGCCGGCGTGCTAATGATTAGCGCGGAGCGGCGGCGTTGCTTCCGCGTCCGGTGTAAACCCGGCGTCAAACGCAAAATACTTCCATACACGACTCTTTGTGCCTTTTTAATAAACAAGTCGAGGTGGGGCGAACGCTGCAGCCGCAGTTGCCGTCTTGGTTTTCAGAATGTAAACGTCGACTGGCGCAGCACCATGCTAATGCTAAGTTGCTAACAGCTGCTGGCATCGAAGCTGACGGTGCCTACGGTACTTCAAAAACTTGGGCATCGGCATCGTTTTGTTATGTTAGTATCGAAAGGTATCGTAGGTATCGGTTCTCGTGACATCCCTAGTGCAGAGTCCGTTTCCGAATGGCCTTTGTTTCTGAAACTGTCAAAGTGACCTGCAGTATTTGAGTGGCAGCAAGTGAAGACCTGCTGCAGGACTGAGTCCACAGAACCCTTCACAAAGAGCTGTTCAGCAGTTGAGTCAGTACACAGAACCCCAAACTGGAGAACCGGTTGTAGTTGCTGTTGTTGTGAATGCACTGTTGTCCTTAATGATTCGTCACTTATGGTGTCGCTGATGCAACAGGGCGCTGGTCGCCTGTTTATTGGGAAGGGGATAAGGTGGTTTCTTCATGTACGCGTTCCACAAAGAGACCGACAGAGATTTCTGGAATGAGTCAATAGATGGATGGACTCGCTGACAGACAGTAACCATTGAGGTCCAGTGTCCTGCCTGTCCTGTGACTTCTGCTGTGTTCACTGTTACTCCGTTTAAAGTCCAGCAATAACAAAGTAAAAAACAATGACTTATCGTAGGTTTTCCTTTGCTACACTTGCTCCATACAATGTCCATTTCTGTACCAAGTCACACTGGATGTCATGGGATCAAATGGTGGTGACAAAAACAACCTTTTAACATTTATTGTAGTTGCCTTTATAATTTAACAAAGTCACTTTGTGTCACTTACAGAAGGGCATTAGGTAAAGTAATAGTAGTCCAGACAGTCAGAGATTTGGAGAGACAACAGTGCTAACCTCGCTGTGGTGTATGTATTGAGACTGCCTGCAAGGTGTGTGTCCTCACCTACCTGTTTTTACTGTAGGCTGAAGGAATGTGTACCTGTAGCTGTATGTACATATGCACATGTGCTCTGTGCAACCACTTGCACTCGCACTTTTCTCAGTCACGCAACACTTTGACCCCAACACACACACAAACACTGCCCGTTTCCCTGCCAGCTCGCACCACCGCACTTTATCATCACTCTCACTCATGAAGAGAAACACACACCACACCAAAGCCGCTTGCCTTTGCAACCACACTCGTGCACAAACTAGTTTTCTTCAGGAGATAATCACCAGAAACGCAGATGACTCACCTGGCTGGAGGCAGCGAAACATTCAACGCGTTGTTATGATAGGAATTCTGCCCTTCCCTGCACTTACCTTAAAGCCCCGGGGGTGAAAAGAGAGCTCGGTGGGAGGTGGAGGAAGACGAGGAGGATGAGCAGCTCAATGTGGGGCCTCAGGTTTATTGTATTGGCTCCGGTAATGTGGTGTGACACTCGCTTCGTTTCCTGCAGAAAGTAAGAAATTGCACAGATGAGTGAAATATAGATGTCGGATAAGAAGATCAATAATCTTCTTTTCCAACTCTTAAAATGACAGCTCAAAGCAGGAGTGAGATTTTAAATCGGAAAATGCGTGTTAATTCACGCCTCCAAAATGATCCCCACCGTGACCTCGGCACTCCTATACATCAAACCAGTTTTCCAGTCATGCCTCTAATGCATCGGAAATGCAATGCAAGCTGTTAAACGACATTCCCGCTTTTTGTATTCCTCGATAATCTCCTGCTTGCACGTCAAGTGCGTCCGTGTGGAATCCCGCATTTCAAAATTCCCTTATCAGTGGGAAAACCTGCAAAATCCTTTCGATTTTTTCCCTCACTCAACATTCCCAAACAGAGCAGAGAAAATCAATTGTATTTCATCAATTATTTATTTTTTGTCTCTTTCTATTTGGCTTCACTGACCCACATAAAAATGCATTGGATCTATTTCGCAGTAGTCTAGGGACCACAGAGACCACTTGTAAATTGCTGTGTAATCAAATGGAGACACTCAGCATACCTTTGATCCAGAACATAACTGTACCCATAATAACATAGCAGTGTGGACCTAACTTTTCTGTTTATGTTGACACTCTCACCGAATCCTCCTCCTTTGCCCCCTAAAGACATTATCTTAATCTTTATTTATCCTTTCTTCACTTTCTTGTGTTTATTATAATTTTGGCTGGAATCTGAGCGACACACGGGGACCTCCATATTTCATTTTCTCTCCATCCCTGTGCTGTAACATCTGGAGTCAATTGGACAGTATTAGGGCTCAGACTTTGTCGGGTCAAAATCCCTGTGGAGGATTTGTTGGTTTGGCACACTGTGCCGTTAAGCCCCATCACTAAGCGCCCTGACTGCATCATCACCGGGGTCTCCACGGAAACTACAACGCACGCCGTTCACACCAGTGCTCTCAAATGAATATCGTTGCTTGAGCCTGCAGGTCTCTATGTATTAATTCGGCTTCATGAGGATCAGGCTCGTACTGAATCAGGGTTTGACCTCCGCTGTACTATACTGTCATCTCTGTGCTAAAAGTCACGCAGAGTTTAGAATCCAGCAGTTCACTGTGACTCAGGGAAACATGGTTTCTGACGTTTAAACACGTTTCTGACTTTATTCTCTTATCTGTCCTAAAATCTGATCATCACGATTAAACTTGTATTACAAATATAAACATTTTAACAATTCTGTTACCTAACTTTGTATTATATATTATCATGAATGTAAGTGATCTGGTCACAAACCCTTGTTAATGTTGAATTGTTGCTTCTATCCTGTCTGTCTCCTCTATGTGAATATATTGTAGGGCCTGTGTTATTTTGGAAAACTTTCATGGCATCAACAATATTAAAAATACCTCGTAAAAGTTTTTATACTCTCAAACATTCCATCATCAATTATCCTTTGCGTTGCTGCCTCAAACACCAACTCAGGCGTCAGCTCTGCGTTACAGGCAGTCAGGAATCCTGCAGTCTGCCTCAATTACACTATCGCCATTGTTAACATTGTTTGGCTGCTGTTGAGATCTTAAACTTTGTGTTTTTGCACAAGTCTAATTTTCTGTACAAAAAAAACAAAAGCACTTATAGAACACAGTCATTCCTTGGCAGTGTGAATATCTCTATAATTAAAGCAACACATACACCAGGATTCACTTTAGTGTCCAATATCCCTGAAGGCCTAATGATGGCTATTAAAACTTTCTAGTTTTCTCTACTTGTATACTGTTTTGTCACAAGTTGTCACTAATTCTCGTTGTGTAACTTATATGTGAACTTTTTAAAAACATGCTGTTCTACCAGAAACATCTGTGTAAAGTGCGGTAAATGTCCTTAAATTATGTTGAGGAATGTGTTTGGGGTTTGCCAGACGTCTTTAGCCTACCCCTCATTTGTGTTTACGTGGAGAGGCCTTCAGGCTACATTGGCTGCTACTAGCATAAACACTCCCCAATGTTAAATTGTTGGTGGTCAAATTGTGTGTGCTGCCAGGATTGATGAACCCATGGGATGAATAAAGATATTTCTAGTTCTGAAAATGCTTAAGGAGTGTGAGGCAAATCTCTGGATGTTGTCCTTGGGTCATGTCTGAAAACATCTTGTATTTGTGTTACAAGCAATGGTCTGTCAGCAATTCCAGGGCCATGTGGATGGGGAGGGGGTCCTTATACAGCCTAAAAGATTACTTTTCATCACAGCATGTATAAAACGTAGGAAATGCTTACAAGCAACTTCTATATACCACATGAAACATATATAGCTTTGTTACAGCACAGTGAGAACCTGTGTCACTAATGGGATTGCCTTGTTGAAAGTGTCAGTTGTGTAAGTAAGTTAGTAGAACACCTGAACGTCTTAATCTGACAGTTCCATGTGAAAAGCCTGCGAGGTTTGTCTGCAAGTATAAGAAAAATGCAAGTTAAATGCACCATGAGGTTTTACATGAGGTTATAATCAAATACATAACTACATCTACTTCATCTTTAAAAAACTTCTACATCTTTTAAAAAACAAGAATTTCACCCAGATAAAACTGCAAATTTCTCTGCCAAGTCACTTCTTCTTGACAGCTCCAAAACAGCAGTTGTGCTGCCACGGGCAAGATCTGTTTTTAGACACTTGCTGTATTTGTAGCATTAGCCAGATCAAGCTAAATTTCCCTCAATTTGACGATATTTCACTCTGGAAACCTCAAGTAAAATGGCGATGTGTGTCGAATGCAAAACTACAGTTTCGAGGGGTGGCACTACTTAAATAGTTTTTGTGGCTAATTTAAAAGGGGTGATTATTTTCTCTATGTGTTTTTGTTCAATTATGACTATCAAGCTAGATAAATAAAGAAGTTCAATGGCATTCATTCAAGGGTTTAACCTGAGCCAAGGTCTACAACACTTCCGACAGACTGGCAATTAAACTGCAGCTGACGTTAGCTATGTATTTACAGCAAAAACTCCCATGGAGCCCCTTTAAGACTTTGGAATTGAAGTAGCATGTTTGTTTTCACTGCTGGGATTTGGGAGATCTCAGAGCTGTTAGCGGCGGCATTTAAAAATTTACGCTCCACTGCTCTCATCTGTCTTTGGGTTGGGATGACTCAGGAGAGAGGGAGATTTTTGGAGGTGGCGGCGGTTAGAGCACGTCAGTCCTGTTCTCCTCGTGCTCCACATGCAACAGTGCATCTCTAAATGGCTTAGAACTGGTGTCCTGACATTTTTAGCCTGGCACAGAAAGCAAAAGTTTAATCACTTGGCCTTAGAGCCAGGGTCAGGAGCTACTACTCAGATTCATTGAAGGTAAAATGCAATATATGAACGATTGTCTTCAAGATGCTGCTGATTCTTGCTGACTTGAATCAGAAAACAGGGATTTGTTGCCCATTCACAGTGTTCAGAGTTCTTTGTCATTTTTTTCTTCAATGTGGATTTAATACTGGGTCAAAGGTTTGAGCCCCTGATTAATTTTCCCTTTGGCATTATTCATTTTTATTGCCCTATTAAGCTTTACAGCCAATTAATGACCAGGTTGGCATCCCACAACCAGTACAGACGATCAGTGACTTGCTGGTCACTATTGTAAACAACCCAACACCTTAAAATAACTTAATCTTCTCCTGTTTTTATTTCCCTCTCGCCTGCCGACCAAGTTTTCCTCTCCTGGCAAATGACAATTCTTTTTGTGTCACTTCTTTTCTTCCCAATTTTTCTCACGTTCCTCCTCTTCTCTGGGTCCACAGTCCCATGCACTCTTTACTACAGAAATTATGTACAACATTTCAAACCAGCGACCTCGGGTCAGTCAGACCTTCCTCCAAAGTTCATGGAGGTTGGGAGGAAATCCTGACGCTACAAAAATGTACATTTCAACTGAAGAAGAGTTCTGTTCTCCAATCGGACACATTCCCATGGTCCACCTCTCGACCTCACTGCCAGACGCCCAGTGAGGTTGCCTCTGTGATTATTCTGTGTCAGTCAGACAGACTGACAATGAGACAGACAGACAGACAGACAGACCGTCTGCTTGGTGTTTGTCTTGCTCCAACACGCCGCTGCCAGTAAACAGCACTTTTCTTTCTTTCATGGCCTTTACACTCACCTTGATGGAGTCTGTGCAATTAGTTCTGACAGCTTTTTTTTTTTTTTTAATCACCACCACACCTTGATGATCCCACATTACATCAGCACTGTGATCTCTGTCAGTCACACATGGACACGTAGGATTCTATTCCCCCTCTAATGTGGTGTCTTGCATGAAATCCCCCCCCCCCCCCCCCCAAAAAAAAGGTTGTTGCACCGAAAACCAATTGGAATTATACTGATGGTTTAAAGTATTTGAAATAAAGGAGAGTTCATCACACCATGTTAGTAAACGTCCCTGGTATCAGCACGTGGAACTCCAAATATCTACATTTCTGAATATTGATGAATGTGATGCATCTGACTGCAGATGTATAAAATGTGTGTTTGCCTCGAAGCGATGAGGCAGATGTTGTGGTTTCATGTTTATTTGAACTGGCCTGCAGATCTGTGCTGTCTATGTCTTTCATAATCCACCGTGCACACAAAAGCAACCACTGACACGCACAAAAAAAAAAAGCAGATACTTTGACAGGGGTTTTTGAGGCTCATAGAGAGGACACAGACACACAGACACACACGCACACACACACGTTGACGTGCTTTTACTTTGAAATTGGGTGGCTGTTGGAATTGTAATGAGCAGGATGAATCTGCGTGACTCAGAAACATACGCTCTACTTGTCTGATGGTATGAATCACATCCCTGGGAATGGATCATAACAACATTTCAAAACATCACATTTATGACAGACTAATAGTCACCCATCACACCAGAGTGACACAGTCAGTACAGTATGTGACTGCAGACAAAACCTTTCCTAAGAGGCTGCCACACCGAGGCTGATTATCAGAATAAATCCTCAGGTGTTAAAAGATCAGAAGGCATGAGACAGCAGCTTTTACCCTGGGCTCTCGAAGACTGCGTGCAAGAGGCACTTTTTCATTTGCAACTCTAACCTCGCGGGCAGTTTTTCCATCTTATATACCTATCGCTCCACTCACATTTGAGCACGTTAAATATGCATTCATGAACATTTCTGTGCGCAGGCCGCCCTGAGCTCCAACACAGGCTTCTACCAGATTAACAGCTTCAGTGAGCGCAGAGCGGAGGATCTAACCAGGTCCCTTTTGTAAGCAAGGTTTAGCGTATAGGTCTTTTGGCCACAGGGAGATAAAAAATAGAAAGTTAGCTACATGCCCACATGCAACTCTATGAGCTCTGCTTCACGGGACTGAACTCTTTCCACTCTTTGAACTCAATGATTTGTATCAGCAGGTGAGATTCTGCCTCCTGTGCTTGATAGACTTGACAAGGTAAAACTGCAATATTTTGGTTGAACTGCAGCATTTGCCATCTTCTTCCCCACAAATTGCCCTGTATGTATTATAGAAATGCACTGTATGAATGTGTGTGTGAATGGGTGAACGGCAACTGTACTGTGAAGTGCTTTGAGTGGTCATCAAGGCTAAAAAGGGATTCGTTACTGTACTTAAGTAAATTTTTACGTATCTGTACTTTACTTAAGTAAAAATAATAGTGCATACTTTTTACTTTACTCCGTTACATTTTGCAGCTATTATCTATACTTTTACTCCGCTACATTTCTACAATATGTGTCGTTACTCGTTACATTTTATGAACACAGTTTCGCCAAATTGTTGCTGTGACGGAGCGGCTCCGCCAGCGCTCCACACACGCACACACAGTCACACACGCAGCCACACACACGCCAACAAACATTTCCACTCTTCCTGTTAAAGTTCGTAGTTGATCACTATCAGGGCTGGACTGGGAGAACAAAACGGCCCGGGCATTTTTTGGCTCAGACCGGCCCACATAATTAGCCGAGCACATCTGCCATTAAATTGACGTAACTTATGTCTTCTAAATGTCTTAAAGTAGCTCATATAAAAGTACTTAAGTATCAAAAGTATCTGGTGTTGAAATGTACTTAAGTATCAAAAGTACAAGAACTAAAATAAAAAATGCAAAGCTCTTTTTATAGTAGGTCTATACAGACACAAAACAACCCAAAATGTTTCTCCTCAAGATTTATCTCAACTGACTGAAAAATTACAACAACAATATGCATATAATGTATAATTTTACCAATTTTGAACCCTAGATGCTGAGGTTCAAATAGTAATGGACCAGTGCATCTAGAGACAACAAAGAATTAACTATAAACAAGTGCCTCTTGTGTCTGCCCAAGAACATTAATAAACCGCAGTATAACCACTAAAACATTCTGTAAATATCACTAAACATGGACCTCTCATCAGTAGCAAGAGTGATACACAATGCCCCTTATGATAACTCAGCAAAGGGAAACCAGATCTAGGCACACAAAATAAGACACTATCTCTTATCCTATTCTAGAGGAAGTAAAAGTCGTAACAAGATTTCTGAAGGTGAACCTGCGGAGGGATAGACCAACCCCCCCCCCGACGGCAAACACGCCACCGGGACCTGCACATCTCAGGAGGGAGGGGGCAGCGAGTGAGAGAGCGAGAGAGAGGTGCGCCGTGGGTAGAGGCGTGCGACGCCAACCTCCGCTGCTCAAGTAACGAGCCAGTTTGGAGAATGTATTGAAAATTGAAAATGCGCGCTCACATGTCTGCCTCCACTCGCTCATCATTGTCGAGTCCTCCTCGCTCGTCTCCCGGCGCACCTGCTGCTGCTGGGCTGGTGAACCCGGCACCACATAGGTCCGTCAGTTTGGCACATTTAGCAGCCTCCACCTCCAGAGACTTCTGCTTTTTTTCCCGATGCTTCTCAGCGCCACCCGGGCGTTTTTTTACTCTTATTATCCATTAAGTTAAGTTTCTGTCTCAGCAGCAGCCAGTCCCGCGACTCCCCGCCCCCGGTTTGTATTGTGATTGACAGCACTGTCGGGGCTCTCTGAGCCTGTCAGCCCATGATTGATTGACAATGACAAACAATAGACCAATAATATGTGTCGATGCTGGCAACACACTGCTAGCCCTCTGTAGCCAATTGGCCGGCCCAATTGGAGGGAATTTAGAGAGGAAGAAGAGAAAAAAAACAAAAAAACAACATAGCGGACCAGACCGGCCCACATTGGGTCAACGGCCCACCGGGATTATGCCCGGTATGCCAGATGGCCAGTCCACCCCTGATCACTATCTAACCATCAGCTACTCTATTTAGCGCTGGGCCGACGGAGGGTACCCACTCGTCAGCTCCGCATCTGGGTGACACACACACACACACACACACACACACACACACACACACACACACACACACACACACACACACACACACACACACACACACACACACACACACACACACATACGCATCTGGGTGACACATACATACACACACATACGCACACACACACACACACAGTCACACACAGTGGCCGGTCAGCAGCCGTCCGGACCACTCCGTGAAGAAGGAGGAGGAGACGTTTCTTTAGTTTTAACACCGCCACTTTATTTATTGACTGTCCACCGGAGCAACACTCTCATCACCTCTAGGTGGTCGTGCACTTCTCGTATTCACACACTTCTTGCGCAAGTTACCCAGGTGCACTACGTCACTCTCTGGGCCCGTTCTTTAAAGGGGCAGGCCATACCTGCCACAGCGCGTTTGGCAGCAGCACTACAACCTTGGCTGTTTTGCTGATAAAACATTCAACTGCTTATAATTATTACTAGTAGTGACATCTGTAGAGGCATGAGTATTACCAGTAGCTATATCTGCTTTCTTTATCAAAATGGCACAGCCTAGACATTGAGAGACAACCCATTGCGTGAGTACTTTTACTTTTAATACTTAAAGTATATTTAAAAGCAAGTACTTTTTACTTTTACTTAAGTAGGATTGTTGATGTAGTACTTTTACTTTTACTTAAGTATATATTTTCCTGTGTACTTGTACTTTTACTTAAGTACTAAACTTCAGTACTTCCTCCACCACTGGTATTTAGAGACGAATTAAAGCACGAGTGGATGAGGGAGTAGAGGGAGGAGAAAGGATTGAAGGGAGTATGAATGCACGGTGAGATGATGAGCGGATGAAGGAGAGATAGAGTGAGAGGGAGGGGAGGCAGGCTGGACACAGACCTAATGGCTCTTGAGCCCCCTGAGCTGTGGCTATGAAGGCAGCAAAGGTGTAAAAGGGCCATCACTAACTTGATGATGAATTATGGCAGCACGTCAATACAGATGCCTCCTGTAACCATTGAGAGGACCACATAGGTCATGTGATAGTGGGTCGGGCGCCGCTGTATCATTTATGTGTGTTCATAGATAGTTAAATTTCTCCCTGGTTTTTGTTTAATTATCTAAAAATGGACCAGTTCCTTATAAAGATTATTTGAAATGAGACTTGTAACAAGGATATTCTCATGAGAAATACAGTAAATTATATATTGGAGAGAGGAAATGTTCAGCACATGTGGGAAAAAAGAGCCTTTTGTCCAGGCTGCGTTTTTTATATTGACAGTATGTTGGTTTTAAGTGAATGTGATTTGAGTTCAATTTCAACAAAGACTTAATCTATAGTGATAAGGAGTTAGACCGGAGTGGTTAAACTTAGATTGTATAATTTTTTATCCAAGCAACTATTGGATGAAGCAACAAATTGTATCTATATATCTAGAAGAAGTCAAAGAAGTGTGCACAAGCACAAAGCGGTGCACCTTGAGGAAACAAGCCAGTGCCAAAAACTGTGCTCTTCCTTTCCCTTTCCCCTTTCTGGCTGTGCTGTCGGAGAAGACAGTCACTCTCCCACCTCGGGCTCCAGTATGAAAGGGAAAGTCGGCGTGTTGACATCACAGCAGCAGCAGAACCGTAGCTTAAGAAATGTCTCATCGAGCTCAAACAAGTCCTCAGATCTTTTTACTGAGCGTCAGTGAATCATGGTACAGAAAAAACATCAGCCTCAGACGACTAGTGGCCAATGTGCTACCGTCACCAGAGCAATCATGACAACAGCTCTCAGGATTTCATCTTTGCTGTACACTGATGATGTGGTGACGTGATGAGGGTCAGCAGTCTGTGATGGACAGGGGGACCGTTTTGTTGAAGGGGAAGCTGAGTCAGAAGTTCTAATCTTTCAATTTACCGGTCAGTCTGTGTTCATATATGGTCATGAACTCTGGAGCGAAATAAGAAGAGTCTCCCTCGCAATATCCGGCTCTGTATAATCGGATTGTTTGACATCGCTGTTGTTATTGAGGAACCTGCTGCGAAATGTGATGAATTCAGAGAAGATGAGCTCCATGTTGACTCACTGATTGTCTGGAATGAAGCCAGGCGCGTTTCTTTTTATAAAGTGCGAGGTGGACGCTCATTCCAAAGATTCAAAGAGAACCAATACTGACAATTATACATTAATAACTTTGGCTATATGGGTATTTACACAAGATCCCTAATCAGCATATCACAGTCTGGATCCAGACCCAGTCGCTGTCCTATCCGGTCCCAGACCTATAATTAAAAAATATATTGGGAAGTAATAAATGTTGACAGATTGTTTTAACAGGCACTGTTTTTTATCCTTTACAATACTGGTTTAGGGGCCAGGGAACTCACAACCAATTGTGTGTATTGTAATTCCGAGCCAAGTGAGAAACCAGTGTTTACACCTTTGCTAGAATAGTGTTATTAAGTACAAACTGAGTGAATAATCTAATAATTCCACAAATCTCTACCTGTCTGTGGCTCACATATCTTGAGAACTGTTAATCTTATCGACTTTATACTTGTGCATGTGTGTTGTTAAGGGTCCAAGGAAGTGCAATGTCAAATTTGGAGACACTACATGTTCAATATTAATAAGTGAGACTGAATAAATTGATCAAGAGGGCATGCTCGGTCCGAGCATAACCGCTTGACTCAGTGGCGGTGGTGGCACGGAGGAGGATGATGGTGAAGCTGTCTTCTCAACCAGTCCCACCATCACAGCACTGGGCAGCTCCTTTAGCGACAGACTGATTAACCCAAAGTGTCTGAAGGAAAGGTATCGCGGGTCGTTTCTTTCTGCTGCTGTTGGACTGTACAACCAGCTCTTCTCCGATCAGACCACAAGCATCTTCTATGGACTTTTGCACTGTTAACTCAGGTTTTTTGACTTTCTAAATGTGCAATACACATTTCTGTCTGTGAAACCCAAAGGCTATTGTGCACCCAATTTCACTTTACATGTCTTAACAAGGTACATATTCTGTTGACAATTGTATATATTTGTTTATATCTCTGACATTTATAATTATTGCATTCTACTTATTATTACTTTACTGCCCTCTTGCTTTTGTAATATTGCAAATTTCCCCCACTGTGGGACAGATAAAGAATTATCTTATTTTTACTTATTTTAACTTTATCTTATGCTAGTGACACTTCACTCACAGAGGCACCCCCATAAGGACGCCAAGCTGTTTACATCCGTGTGTTATACACAAGTGCTTGAAAGCATGGTGGTGACCTCCTGACAGCAGGGATTGTTTGTTTGTTGTGTTTGGGAGAACAACATAAAAGACTCTATGCGCATGTGACCGGTTAACAACGATATGACTTTAAGATAATGAAATTGACTTCACATGGATCTACGTGAGCCAACACGACCCTGCACGGCAGTTTTTGTGTCGACCAAATTTCATTGCAGTTTTTTTCAGTGCAGACCAGCCCTTAGGTACAGGGACGGCTTTTTGTGTTTTAAAAGTCTGCCAGGGGACAATTGAGATTAGGTGACAGATTGTTCCAGGACCACATGTCCCTGTGAGTCCTGTACAAACACCAGTCAAACAAGGGCAGAACACAAGAGTTCTTCTGAGTTGATTTAGCTGGATAATGTTGTATAGCTATTTATTTTAGATACAAAAAATAACTAATTCAAATTCTGTGTTAGTAAATTCTATAAAACGGTGCCATAGAAACACCCAGCGGAGGAAGGAAAGAAAAGTCAGATATGATTGGTGATGTTTTCACTTTGAACTAGCCTGGAGTTAGATTATTATTATTTAGTCACATGGAAACATATGAAAAAGTACTGGGGCTATATGAAGTAATAAAATGGTGAGATTTAGAGAATAATGTCTTATTTTTACAATAATCAAGTCATTAAATGATTAAAAGGTCGTAATTTGATGAGAAAAAGTCATAATAATACGGAAGGAAGAAACCAGTGAGGAGAATCCATCGCTGTAGCTCAACTCTTTCTGGATCAAAAATCCTGAACTTATTTCATACAGTCGACCACCACCAAACATTTTCTCAATTTCCACCAAGTCTGTGCGATTCTTTCTTAATAAGTTAATGTGGAGCTTGTCTGACAAAAGATGAAGTATTTTTTTTTTTTATTAAATATTTATAAAGTATAACTAAACAAATGCTTCACATTCTTCAGTTCAACACAGGCATCAGACTGATCCTCTGATATTTCCTTTCCGACATGACATTTAGCCTAAAATTAGACTATGCTAATAACATTACATTAAAATTAAATATATCAACTTCACTCTTAAATAATTTTTTCAGCTACAACTTATGTTTAATAAGGGTGACATGGGTTGCATGGGATGTGTGGGTGGGTCAGTTTGAGTCAAACATCCAATGCTGATTTGATATTTCCACTCCGTCCCTGCCTGTAACAACACGGTGTCAATGTCTCCATAAACGGAGAGTTTCTAATGCCTCCATGACAACAGCAGCTGTGGCCAGAGGTGATGTGTTTTGGGGTTGTCTGTTCGTCCCGTTCTCGTGAATACAATTTCTTCGGAACGCCTCGAGCGAACTTTATCAAATTTGGCACAGTTGTTCAATTCTTGGAGTCAAGGACTTGATTTTGTCGGTGAAAGGTCATGCAATTGTCAGACAGATGTCAAATTGGATAAAAGGGATAAAGTGGTGACATTTTTGAGTTAAAAGATTCAACTTCACTGTCACATCATTATAATGTTCTACCAAAACCCTTCACTGGCCAATGTTTGACGCCATTACTCAAAAACAGTAGAGCAGACTGTCTTTGTGTTTCCAAAAAACCTGACGCACGACCACGAGGTAATATTTTTAGTTGAATATGAATTGAACACTTATAGTATGAAAGCTTTCGAACACAAAGCCTCCTTTGAAATTATTTTAATGATTAAAAATCAGCACCAAACTCAGGGTTCAGTTTGTTGTGCAAGTATATTAGGCAGGCTGTGCGTGATTGCAGCTCTTTGACTGGAGAGTTGCCCTGGGACAATCATTTAAGAAAACCGGTCTCCTCGGTTGGCACCAGAAGTCGCCAAAAAACCTTTCAGCCAATATTCATGTTGAATTAATGAGAGTCACATGGAGTGTGGTGGTGGGGAGACGACAAAGCCCCACAAATATTCACTCCAGTTTCACCCAGTTCTGTGACTATTTTCAGGCCACAGTTCCATCTGAATGTCACATGAAAAATATATTTTCCTTGAGCAATTATCCATTTAAGTGTGAAGCCCAGGGCTCAGAGGCACACGGTGAACTTCTTGTAAACATGCAAACCGCCGTGTCCGATTCCCTCTTGTTCGAAGTGGGGGAAAGTGGGTTTAAGGAAAACTGCACAAAATAGATGCTGATAGTTATCTTTCCCTCAAAAACAACTGGTTGGTAATGGATACAGATAATGTATATCATGCCTGGAACACAACTGCACAGACTTGCTGTCATCCTAGACATGAATGTGAAGAATCCCATCGCAGTTCCCTTGATGATTTAGATGCTTCTTCTTGTCCAGACCTGCTGCTTTAGTAATTCCCAGTATGTACACTGCATTCACTCCAATAGTTATCCGACAAGCCCCGAGTCACATTCAACGAATTCTACGTTTCGATGATCAGGTTGCAAAAGGGTTGCAGGCTCTGCCTCGGCTTTCTTCTCCGCTAATGGAATGTTTTAAATCACCGAAAAATCAAGACAACGCTGCATCCTGTACTTCCAGGAAATTTGACATTTTGGAGAAACAAGTTTGGCGACTTGGTTGTAACCTCATCTGCCAATTCTCAGCCGACATCAGTCAAAACACACACACACACACACATAAACACACACAGAGGGGGGTATGTGTTCATGTGTGCAAGGAAACATAATATTGACTTACTGACAGCTGTGTTTGGCTAAACAATATTAAAAACTGCAAGGTTGTGTTGTGCCTCAACAAAGTATTTTGAATAAAGTTAATCTAGCTTCTGTATATTGACCAATGATTGATATCAGGCCTATTTACTTGTGTTGTGGTATTTCAATGCATAAAGGAAATGTACAAGTATGGGTGTCCAGTAAGGGGTGGAATGTTACACATATTGGTGCAGATAATTCTCGAACAAAGTGTATCTCGACCCGTCCGAGCTCAAGAGAAAATTAACTGAGACCAACCAGAACCAGACAGGCAGTCTGTATTTTATATATTTTACACAGTAGTTGTTGATGCAACAATAAATTGGATGTTACTCTGTGAATCTTGTAAAATATAAAATATAACGAGTACACTCAGCTTCTGTGGTGTCACTGTGCTCCTTCCTGGTAAAACTTTCAAGAAACAATAGTCAAGCAAAACTGAATTTTCAGATGTTTTGTGAATCAATCATCCGTCCGAGAGGTTTTTGTTGTTGTTGCACAATCAGACGCATCTTCACAATCTGTTGCTGCACACTAATACATTATATTGTACATTATCGTTCAGAAGCCTTAACATCTGTCAACCTTATTTTCCCCTATGCTTTCAACACACACACACACACACACACACACACACACACACACACACACACACAGTGGCTGCAATTACTCCAAATCCTCACTGTGAGCGACACCTAACCCTAAACACAAATCCTCGTCCTGACTTGTAGACATGAGGATGGGTGAGCATCCTGCCTGCAAGGCGTCTCCTTCTGTGGAGATTTGATCCTGCAATCAAGCATTCAAACGACAGAACAACTGACACATATTGTCTCGTTGTCCCTCTGCCCACTGGGCGAATTGTCGTTCACCACCCACGTCTCTGCCAGCCTGTATGTCAACATCGTAAACCACAGTGAGAGCTTTTATGACAGTGATTATGGCAGCGGGAGGGGAATTTAATTTGTCTGACTAGATGCAGTTTCACGGGCCAGGCGCCTGATTTACAAAGAGATCCTTATTCATGCGTTCGGATCTAATAACCAAAGCAAAGGGGAAGAAGTTGAGTGAAAACTCAAAGGTTGTGTCACAGTAAGTGCTTCATGAGATTCAGACAGTTTGACATGAAGCACTTTGGGTTCTTTTACAAACCGGTTTGTCCCATTTAAAGGGAGGTGGACCAACATTATCATTGCCATTAAGATCGTTTCTCAAAGAAGCTTCAGTCACAACATTGACGTCTTGGAATGTATTTCCAGTGTTGCCACATTGAACTTTCTGGAGCTTCAGCTACTTTTGATTTTGAAAGATGAAACTGTTTATGAATATGCCATTACTATTATTGCATAGCATAAAGATTGACTATCACTATAATAATAAAGACGATAAGATTGTGAACACCCGAAGTAGAAGAAGAAATTGATGAAAGGGTTGTATTCTGGATGCTTCATATTTCTTTTTGTGCTCGTATTCATCAACAGAACGTAACAGGGGGGCAGCACAGGAAGAACACATGAATGACAACTTGTCGAGATGCAGGTACAGATGAAAGTGTAATTATCACGATTATCGATATTGTTAAAATATGCTGAATACGTTCAAAATGCAAATTAAATAGAATTATCGGAAATGAAATTAATGAGGCCCCAAATGACACCACCACTCCACCCGCCCCTCTGAAGCACTTCTGACACGCCCCTGAACACCCCATTGGGAAATTTTACATCACAAAACAAATGCGTGTTGCTTCCTGCCCCCATGTCTTTGAGACTAATTAAGGCTAATGTTTGGTTGATGCTGGACAGCAGAGGTACTGAAACTGTCCCACTAACTGTTGGGAATTTTACCACAGCATATTGTGAAACCAGAGAAGAGCAAAACATCTTTTCCAATATGGAATACAATTTTTACTTTTATGACCATTGAATAGGTTTGAAGACCAGATTGATGTTGATTTTTGTTGTCAGTCAGATCTGAAAACACATTAATTCTCTGTGTGTGTATGTGTGTGTGTACACTTGTAAGTGTGTGTGCGTCTTTTCTGAGCCACTGATGGTAAGGTGACATTGCCACTGAACAGATGCCCCTCCCTAGATCAGCAGCTGTATCATTCAGCCATAACACTGCTGATGGGAACAAGTTGTCTCTTTTTGTTCGCAGCCGTCTGTTGCCCTTCACCCTTTTTCTCCCTCTCTCTCTGTGAGACATTTAAACCTTTACTTGGTTGGAACTTTTACAGGAGATACGTGCATGCGTTTGATTGAGACATACATAATAACTTCCCATTCTTCCATGAGATACCCCTCGCCACCTGCTTGTCTGTAGAGGTACCATAATTATGGGTGACACAGAGGGAAAGTATGCTGCTCGCTCATGTTGATGTTTGGCTTTTGCATTTTTCTTGAAGGGAGTGTTTATTAGTCTGGACCAGAAGCTGGGACTGACTTCCCATAGCTTGGTTTTCAAAAAATACGTCCAATAAAAAACAATCAATATTGGTTAAAGGTACACTGAGTCCTTTAAACACGTGCTCAAGCATTATTTCCATCTCATATTCACAGTCACATTCACAACATGGGCTATTGATTAAAGTTTAGCTGTCCAGTTTCCATAAATCCCACAGTTCCAGTGGGGTTTCCTTCAGTCAGTCAGTCAATAAACAAAACCCGTTGTTGGTGGATTATGGTTTCGCAGAGGTGGCAGGTCAGAGAGAAGGAGTTCTAACAATTGAAAGCCAATTTACAATTTATGTGTACAACTCTTAGTCCAGCTGGTGTCGCTGGTGAAGTTAATGTCAAACCAAATGGATCACAAACACCACAGGGGAATTAAAGTAGATTCATATAAAGCTCAGAAATGAGTAACTTTAGTCAGAATGACCATTAAAACACTTCCAACAACTTAGCTGCTGGCCAACAATGGAAGACTGTGGCTGCAGTAGGAGACTATTAGTAGTGGTTCAAATCTGGCAAAGAGGAGTAGACTGCACAAGTGCCGTTATTTCATTTAGTTTGTTGGCCGAATCTGGGCCCAAACTATTTTGCTATGTGGGCAGCCGCTGTGTTGCAGTCTTTAAATTTGTTAATTTTAAATACAGGCCCGAGGTCCCCAATAGGTGGACCATTGAAGAAGAAGGAAGGAAAATGAGTTTAACCAGAAGGATTAAATAGGTCTTAACTATTTGTGTCTCTCTGTCTTTTCAGATCTTACAGGTGAATCTAGTGATGTCCATCCTGCTGTATGTGATGGTCCTCGTGTACCTCTATGGTATCCAGGCGACCAACATGGATAGCGGTCACCAAGGGCAACAAAAGCAGCCGAGTCCCGACACCTTAAACTCACTCATCATCCAGCTGCTTCAGGCTGACCTGACGAGGGGGAAGACCAGGGGGAACCAGAGCCAACAGGGGAAAAGCAGGGACACGGAACCCCGGGAAGAGCTGCCTCCTCTCCTCAGTGCAAACTTTCCTCTAGAGGACCAGGGTGATGTGGAGAAGTGGGGGACATGGAGTCGCAGTGGTGGGAGCAGTGAAGGCACGGTGGACCAGCAGGTGATGCTGTTACACTCGGACCTACTCAGGCAGCACAAGCGGTACAACTCACCCCGGGTGCTGCTGAGCGACCGGCCGCCACTTCAGCCGCCGCCGCTGTACCTCGCCGACGACTTTGTCAGCAGCGGACCAGAGGGCGGGGCGGTGGGAAACAAGACACGCAAGAAGCGCTATGCTGAGCACAAAAGCTACCGTGGGGAATATTCTGTGTGTGACAGCGAGAGCCAATGGGTTACGGATAAAACCCAAGCAGTGGACACCAAGGGAGACCGGGTAACTGTTCTGGCTAAAATCAAAACCAGTCCCACGCAAGACATTAAGCAGTTCTTTTATGAGACGCGTTGTCGGACCCCCAGGCCCTTCAAGGGCGGCTGCAGGGGCATCGACGACAAGAACTGGAACTCGCAGTGTAAGACGACGCAGACATATGTCCGGGCGCTAACACAGATTAAAAATTCAGTGGGCTGGAGGTGGATACGCATAGACACTTCCTGTGTCTGCGCATTGTCAAGGAAACGTCGGCGGACGTAAACAAAACAACACAAACTCGCCAGTGGACTACCTGTTTGGAATTTTGCTGCCTAGAAAGGACTTTGGTTCAATGCTCGCCACCACAGGATTATGTGTTGGGCTGGTGAGCAACATTCTGCTATAAAGTGAGACTTCAACAGAAGAAACCTTGGGTCCGTTTAAATGATATTTCACTTTTATGTGCTGCAAATCCACAAACCTGTGCAGCGCCGCTGTTGACTCGTTTCGGAGGGGTAGGGAAGGAAGGCGCGAGTGTGTGGGGGAGAACTGTACATATAAATTATTTAAGTTATATGAAATGCATGTAGTTTATACATGTTAATCTATCTATATATGATGTATGAATATATTTGTGTTATTTATTGAAAGAAGTCTTCTTCAAAAGGCAAAAAAATGTCTATAAAAAAGAAATGAAACAAGCTATGAACTCATTCTGAGACTATGATACAGAGCTGGGCTGCAAAGGTGCTTCACAGTAAGACTTTACATGTGCCTTGACCAGGGTGACTGCAGAGCAGAGAGATAGGACGTTGTAACTCACAGACAGAGTGTGTGTTTAGGGGTGAACCGAGCTGCAGGGACCCGTTCTGTCCTGCAGTCCAACGTGGGGCCCGAATTCTTAGGATTGCCACTCGACGAGACGGATAACAATATCATGACGTTCAAGGAATACTGTGACCAATGGGATTTGTGACCAAAACAGAAAACATGTACCCTGTGATCACAATTGACCATACTGTTCTGCTGTAATACACCATATATTCATTCATTCAACTCTGGGACACTTTGACTAAATAAAAGCAGAAATCGCTCCCGCGGGATCTGCTGAGAGATTCAAGAAAATCCCTCTGTTGGTTTTCCTCAGGCCACCTCGATGCTGTTCGTCACATTTTAATCTCAACTGGTATCATGAGCTGTTTGTGTGTCTTCCTATTAATAAAAACCTATATTTCTTAACGTTGGACACATTTCATGAACAAATGCCAATTTAAATTTCTAAAGAAGGAAAGATAAGATTATGCTGGTGATACCATATTACACTGCATTAAGAAATACTGCAGACCTTTGAGATATTTTTTAAACAACCGCCTGCTGCACACTGTTGGTTCTGTTTTATGAGGGAGCATGTTGGGTGACGACTGATGAATTTTCTAACAAGGGTATTTATAAATATACATAAATCTAAATATATGAGTTGTACAGTGTGGCAGTCGACCATGCGAAGGGGCTCTCCCACACACAGCCAGAGACGGTGCTGACACACATGAACCTCAACTTAAACTTCTTAAGCTTTTTAGCTCAGTCCTGTCCTGTGTGAGTGTCTCAGTCTCTCTCCTTTTGTACCAGAGGACCAATCAGCTGACAGCCCTCACCTGCACTGTAAAAAGTGGAGAGAAATGCCTCACACCCTTTCACTCAAATTGCTTAAAGTTTTGTTGCAACTAGATGGAAAAAATCAAATACGTGTAGGACAAGCGTAGAACGGATGCAGGAAGTATCTAGACACTTCTGCAATGAACTGTGTGCAGCATTAATACAGGATAAATACAGGATGAACCCGAAGGCCTACTTTTTGGAAAGATGTCACAATAGTTAACACTTATATTATCTGATAAAATATTTGAGTTTTGAAAATCCACAAAGGTCAATCATATTTATAATGTTCATCTACTGATTCATAAAAAAGGTTCCAATGTGACCTGAAATAGGAAAAAGAACATGTCTTGAAAAACTGTAAAAACAAATTGGGCAGATAACACTTTGAAAAGCTCTGAGACGTATTTAATTTAATGCATAAAAAACCTTCATACTTGTGTTGAAAACCATCTGAGAACAGAAAGACCTGAAGAGTTTGCAGGGAGACACATCAGACAGAAACACAGAACAATTGAACAATCAAATTAAGTGAATTCCAGAGAACACAGTGAGACAGAGACTGACCACGTGCACTGTGATTGACAAAGGTACGAATAGGTCATTGTCAAATTCCTCAGCGGTTACAGCAAAGCACAGAGACGTGCGTGTGTGTGTGTGTGTAAGGAAAGACTGGCAACCAGGAAACGGTGAGAAGAAGCTCTCAGATGGAGGAGTGATACATAACAGAGGGCCGCTTGCATGACAGCAACACGTGTCCTAGGTTACCACGGGGTATGCGTCATCTCGAGGAACAGACAAAGCAAAGGAGAACACTTTTTAAAACAGATTCCACTGTGTTGTTTAAAATGGACTGATATTAAGGAATAAAGACATCCCAGTGTCAGTAAAATGGCTGAAGGACTAAAAAAAAGGGAGGCTGCCCATGTGTTTTTGGTATTTTCAAACCATTATGAAGGGGAGGACTGGTAAGTATTTGTTTTCGTCAACTGATTTTCAAGATAAAATCTGCCTTTGAACACTAACAAGAGGCCTGCTGCTAACCTAGCCCCTGTGTGCTCTAGAGACAACGATTGTTTACGTTCATTCTTCATCATTGGTCATCAGACAATCATGGGACATCAAGTCCAGCTGTCTCCAGGGGGCCTGTAGCAACCAAGTCTGACATATCCTGGATATGTTTCCTCATTAGGCTTCACTGAACCGATCACTGACCGTCCTGGATAAACGTTTGTTTTGTGAAAATAGTGACAAGAAGAGTGATTCACAAGACAGATAAGACATATACAAATACATATATAATAGGATGACATATGGAAAAAACACATGTAATAAGGGTTAGAAATGAACTAGATGTGTGTGCATGTAAGTGTGTGAGTGCATATGTGTGATGTCTGCATAACCTCTTGCTACGTGTCCATCTTTAGTGGTCTTGGCCAAATTATAGGGAGATAGGGAGTGTGGAGCAGAGAGAGAGGAAAGTATGTGGGGTTAAAACTATACTTTATAAAACATCATCATATTCCCTATAATATAATAACATATAAAATAATAATAAGCATTATAATAATTAACAAACATCTCTATGTGGTTAGGTGTGACACCACCAGGCCAGACCATCTCGGATAAACTGTACAAGGTTGCTTATTTACTTAGTCAATTAATGGTCGGTTCACAAAATCTGAAACCTTCAGGTAAATACAGCTGCAGACAAGTGACATTCAACAAAAGTGGAATATAAACAATCTGGTCACATAAGTAGCATAATAAATAAACACGTGAAATATGTTTTGGAATTTTAGGCCAGGCAAAGGATAAACTGTAAATAAGCAAAGGAATTATCAGTAGGTTTACTACTGAGCATTTTAAGTAATGTCAGACTCTTCCTGCTCCCCAACAGAGAGAAATAATCAATGTCTGCTGAGATCAATCAGAAGCTAATGTTTATTTGTAATCAATGGAAATATTGAGCAGTGTGTGTGGATCATTTTTCTTATAAAAGACATCAGTTTAGTTTTGGTTCGATTCATCATCTCCTCATGTTGTTCTGAGCTGCAGTGAGAGAAAGCAGGAGACGGAGAAAGCAGGAAAAAAAAGGAAGCGCTAGTATTTATTATGTGTTTATGTAGTGTGATAATCCATCTCCAATTATCAGAGGCTCTGTTTTAAAACCAGAGTGCACACATGGAAAGTCTGGAGCAGCAAAACGATTCCACTCAAATATCCTGTAAATCCACGACTCTGGTTTTACTGGCGATCTGATTGGTGAGTAGTTGAGTCATTGACAGATTTTGATCCGTTATCGCAAACTTAACCTTCATCAGAGTAGATAAGCAGTTCCGCATCGGTTACCATGGAGAATAATCTCGGTAAGAGGTAAACCAAAAGTTATCTCAACAACCATCTGCGGGCCTCGGATTTTGTGTCAACAAAACAAAGCGCTACCCATGCTATATCTATGAGAGCATCAAGGATCATGTGACAGGAAGTAGTGTGACATTTAGGTGGAAAATAGTTACGATTGACAAGTGGGTTTAAAGTAGGAGACCTGAGATTGCAAACTGGCACAGACCTGGCACACAACTTAAATGTTATCGAATGAATTTCAACCAAGTTTAAACTTTCGCTCAATACTTTGAGAATACAATGTTTTTTTGTGGGTTTAAAGTCTATTCCGTCACTGTATTGTCTGTCCGTCAATTAGTCACTGTATTATAACAATAGGTACTTTTGAGACAACTGAGGTTTTAGGCTGTGTCCGAAATCACTCACTAATTACTATGTTGTGAAATCACCAAATTGTAATGCCTTCCGAATGTTTAGTGAGGCTTCTTATAACCCGTAAGGTAGGGTCCAACCGATGGTCACTAACTGAGCATTATATATACCATCATGCATTCCACTTGCTACGTTGACAGTAAGAACAGAGGTGGAGAGACAGGTCAAGCCTTCTCTGTCTGGTGATTCTTCTCCTCGCTCTGATCACATCTGAATTATTCTGAGGATAGAGACAGACATTTTGACGGATTTTAAAAGTCTCCCAAATGTTTCTGATGGCGGTGTATGTTTTTTGATGACTGATTTGGACACAGCCTCGGAGCTCCAAACTGAATGGGGTCACGAGTGTGGAAAAATATTTGCAGTAGAATGGTTTTCACTGTGTGTGCAGACAAACTCAAAGTAAGATTGTACTCTGACACCAAAAGTGTGGTCTTTGTTGTGCTACAGTGCATAACACAGAGATGTTACACACAACCTATCACAACCTGCATTAGTAAAAAGTGTACGAAAAAGAAAAACTTTTATACTTTGCTACCTTGATTTATGTGGATGAAACTTTTCCATTCCATACGTTCAATTCTTTCTGATATTTTTTACCTCAGCACATTGCATTGCTTTTTAACAATGACAGGCACAAAGCTGTGCAGGGATCTCAGCCAAGTCAGGGCACCCTTCAAACTCCAGCTCAAGTCATGAGGTTATTAACAGCTGATTATCTCCTCCCAAAGCTTGTCACAAAATGTGACAACATCAATTAGACCTGGCATGATAAGCCATCACCCCTCTCTGCCTCCAAGTAACCCCATCATCCTCAGGCGAGAGACTCCTCTCCAGATCGTTTCCTCCCGCCTGGAGGTTGGATCAGACGAAACACCACTTCTTAAGCCGTTTCTCACACACCCACACAGGTACAGGGCAGTGTTTGATTTCTTTTTAACATTAAAAGGCAGCTGAAGGAAGTGGTTTGAGGGAGCAGAAGAATGTGGTGTCTCTAATGACCCAGGGGTTTTACACAGAGGTAAATTGGACTTAAGGAGATGTACATACATGCAGAGCCGGGATTTGAGGCAGTAATCTCCTGTTCTAAGAGGAGCTTACCACTTGTCAGGCTGCAGAGGAGAGCAGATCAGCAACACTGCCCCAATGTGTGCTTACCTTTAAAGTGATTTAGGCAAATTTCAGTGAATGAAAGAAATGTAACCCCCGGGCGGACTGAAACTGAAAGAAAGTACCTGGAGTTTTTACCTTTGTCCTCTTGCCTACTTTCATTAGTTTAAACTATTCACCCCAGCCAATGCTTTATGAGGGTGTAATAGAATTTAGTCTTAATTTAATTCCCCAAAATTGGTATGGTTGCATGTCTTCATGCACATGCTCTCCTGTCTCCCTTCGGCTCCCTTTGGCGTCCCTCCTGCAGCCAGGGCTAAAAGTGCAGACATCGCCACGGTGTCTAATCTGTGATGTCACAGAACGCACAGCTCCAGACAGCATTAGGAGGTGAACATGGCAAAGGTGACTGTGAGAGCAGCCAGGCCTGATTGCATGTGTGCAAATAGAGGGGACACCAGTAACACGAGATCAGAATTAATTAAGGGCAAAATCTCAAATAAACATCCCAGACATTTTTCTACAGTAAAGGGTTTTTGTATTGGCTGCTAAAATAATTAACATCCACTAACTTTCTTACATTCCCAAGTCTGTCAGCTATGTTACCAGAAAAGGAAATGGAAAAGATCTGTTGCTAGTAAATTCCACACTTTGGCAATTTCCACCCCAACCATTATAAATGTGCTTACTGGTATAGCTGCTTGGCCAGGGTGTTAGTCTCGACTTCTTGGCGGGGGGGGGGGGGGGGGGGGGGGGTTGCTGTATCAGACACAGCCATGTTCGTGCCAAGCGGTGGGTGAGAGCCCCCCCCTGTCTTGAACTAAGGCACTGAAATCTATTTGGGGAGGGTTTTCATACAGTCAGAAAGCCTGCTGGGAGTCTGGAGGTCACAGGTCAGGAGTGTTTACAGATGGCAGGATCACAATGTGGATCAGAGGAGGCGGCGAGATCTGGCACCTGTCGATGGCACTCACTCTTCTTCTGACTGGTTTGGCCATTTTTTAAACACATACTGAAATGCTACTATCAGAGCTAGTGATAATTGCTGCAAGTCAAATATGAATGTGGCATTATTTGATCTGAAAGTCAAATTACCGATGTAACAAACAGGTGAAGGCTGGTGACAAAAAAATCAAACCACAGAGCAGCTCTGCCTGTAAATAGCATTTTGAAGATGCTGCACTTTCATATTCTTATTCGTTTCTACACTGAATTGTCAATTTATTTTTGATATATAATCATTAATACTCCACCAATGAGTTTTTCATCTGTGTTTAATTGTTAGCAGGGTTACACAAAAACAACCTGATGGATAACCACGAAACTTAGTGGAGTAAAGGAGGAGGTTAAAGACGAACCCATAAAAGTTTGGTGTGGATCTGTCTTAGGGGGCATACCTAGGTTTTTTTTTTTTTTTTCACTTTATCGTGCAAAACGAAATAAGGGCAAGCAGCATCAGGAGTTTCAAAAATGCAACGATTTGAGCATTACATTATTAGTACAAACAATATGAATATCCGAGAAGATCTTTTCATTTTCAAACTCTTGTAATAAATTTTCTCAAAACCTACAAACAGTCAGGGATCTTCGTGGTGTGTGGGAGTCGTGCCAAACATATTTTTGATCCCGGCTCTCGTGCCAAAAACGGACTTTCCAAGGATTAAACAGCAGTTTGCAGGGCCAGGACATACCCAGTGCTTGGTTCAGCATCAGACATTCCACATAAAATACAGCTTTGAAGGATCCACATTTTAAAACTCCCAGCATCAAGATACAGGTCCTAATATGGTGTTAGGGAGTCCTTGTATTCCAAAAATAGGTACGCTCGCAATGATGTTTTTAAATATATGTATGCCAAGCCACGCTTTGAATGCTCGTGATTAGTGGGACAAAGCAGCCAGTGTTCTGCAAAACAGATAATAAGCGTATTAAATTTGTTTTCAGGTCAATCAGAGGCTGCAGACATGTACACATTTCAATTCAGGGAAACAATCAAATGTAGAAATTAAGTTTACAAGGCCGAACGGCAAAAAACAAGTTTCCTCCCGAGCATATTAAGTGTTCACTCAAGTGTCATTACTGTGAGCTTTTAATAGTCAATGTCTGAAGCTGTCTCAGCAGCAGAAAACAGAAGCGACCACACATCAAAATTCACAACCTGCAATAAAAAATTTAAAACGTTTCCAACGGTGAACCGTGTTTACCTCTAATGTGTTTTCAGCCCTTTCCACATGTCACAGAGTGTTAGTTCTGGCAGACGTCCCTGACATTTGAAGGCCAAAGAAAAACAGACACGTAGCCAAATGATTCATCATCAGTGAGAGAGAAATTCTACAAGATTCCGGAGCTACAGTGACATTCAGTATTGACACTGGCAGCGGTTGAGAGAAGCCGTCCCACATGCAGACCTTTAATTGGGCAACAATGAGAGGGGATGTGTACATGGCTGAGGTTGAGCCCAAGTCCAACTCATTAGGGAATAGGAAAAGAGGAAGAGGAGGAAATGAGAAAGTGCTTTCCTCCGCGATGATTGGCAGGTGAAATTTCCCGAGGTGTGGGGGTCATCTCTGAGCCGGCTTGTAGTGAGAACATCTGGAGTTAAACGCCGCTCTGGCCACCCACTGGGGCGACGCATGTGCGAGAGACAGAGATCAAGTGGGCGAAAAACAAAAACACACAGAATCTACAAGTCACGTCATTTCCTCTACAACCGTTTCTCATTGGAGGAGCGCTGCCGACACACACGTGAAGGACACAAAATCTGCCTTTGTGTTGCACTTGTTAAATGTCAAGTCCAATTCAAATGGACAGAGAAGCAATCAACAGCTCGACACTTAAATAACAGGACTCAACAATGACCGAATATTATTTTTCTTTTACATAAAAACAGGTGAAGGAGGAAAACAGAAATGGTGATGATGTCCGGTGGTTTGAAAGCTTGAAAAGGTTTTGCATGAAGTTTTGAAGCTTTGGTGTTTTATATGAACGTACGTAGGGAAAAAGTTCTGGGCTGAGTTTTGAAAGGGGTAAGTCTTTATTTCAAAACTTTGAGGATGTACACCAACACTCCTATAGCTGAAGTACATGCAATAACACACAAACATTTAATGAACCAATGAAAATCTTACCTTTCGCCATTCTTGACTAATGTAGTGTTGATAATATGATAGTATTATTTTTTATATTGGTACTATACTGTATATAATATTATAGTAATAGCTTTTATAGTAGATGATATTAATTGGTTGAATGTGAGATAAAAGTCAAGTGTCTTAAATAGGATTTTCTCTTGTGTAAATGAAACACAAGTAGAGTTTGGCAGTAAAACAATATCAATGATGATCGTAATGTTTTTCAAATTGATAGTGATACAATACAAGTCCAATATATGCTGATAATCCGGACATATTGCATGATCACATTGAGGAGGAAAAACACATAATTGACCTCAGATTTGTAGTAGTGTTTGTCTCTGCTCACAAAGAAGAGTTTAAAAGCACAGCCTCCATTCACAAGCTTTATACTTAAAGATAATGTGACTTTTCATGTGATAATTATCTATATCACCTCACTAAGGAGGTCTATCTTGAAAAAGTTTTTGGGCCGTATCGCACAATTTTATGCACTAGATCCAAAAGAAAATGTAAATCTATTGCATAATATTGATAGTAAAGTAGATAATGTAGGACTCTACAATGAGAAACAACTATTTTTCACCTGTAACTTCATTCTATTCTGTAATTTTCCTTCAGGTTCTGTTGCTACCTTCAACTCTCCGATATGTCCTCACATCCATTGTTGCGTCCTCCTGTGAACTTGCAGCTGTTTTCAACCTACTTAGGTCCCTTCATCGTGTCGCCGGAACACACCCACAGACTTCAATCATCCTCACATCAAAGTCCAATGAATGTCAGGTTATTGCCACAATTCACCGAGGTCGCCATTAATCTGATAACCCCTCGTTCTCCTTCTTAAACCCAGTGATCAGTTATGCCACTGGATCTGACTCCAGTGCAGTGAACGGATGTCCACGGGCACATCGAGCCGAGTGTGTTACTGAAAGCGTTCAAATCAAAGGAATGAGTCAAAACAAAGGAGCCTTAGTTTGCTCCCCTCTTCACCCGTCTCTTACCTCCCCTGAGCCATTGAGAGCTTCCTGGGGATGAAATTAATGTGACAGCTTTCTATTTTAGTAATGGGTGTTTGTCTGTGCTGTGTTTGTTGTTAAGAAAAGCTGACCCGTGTCCATTTGAGTTGTCTTGTCAGCTGGCGATTCACGACCATGCACAATCTCACATGTGGCGAATAGCCGGGGTCCTATTATGCTTTCAAATCCTCAGAGCATACAAAATGAACACTTTTGTTTTTATCTGGCAAACAGTTCAAGGTGGGCTCAGACGCTGAGTCTGATGGGGATAAGAAAAAAAGTGTTTGCATCCGTATTTGAAAATATAAAGTGACCCATGTCTGATTGAGTGTGTGTATGCATGGCAGAGCTTCTGAAAGTTGATTAGATCTAATGTTCTAAACTCCACAGAGGTGGGGAACGATAGAAGGAATGCCTGTAATCAAACTCCCAATTCTGAATGCAAGAATGCCAAAGTCATCTTTTTTGGTTACACCATTGTGAACATACCAATAAAAAGAACACATAGAACAACTATCAGCTCCATGCGCAGACTAAATCAGCAGAAGTGGGCTTGGCCACCTGCTGCCAGTGCTACAACTCTTGCATGTATTACAAGGGGCCATGACCGATCTGATAAGAATCCTCTCTCCGAAGCCTGAAGACATTGTCCTGACGGAGGGTTCAGAGGTTCACTTAACACACTTGGGCATCATGGTTTCCTTCAATGGATGTCACGAACAATGCTTGCATGCTAATATACCAAATACTAAGTTTAGAATGTACCATGCCTGTGTTTTGTTTCTTAATATGCCAACCTACAATACAAGTTTTCTAGGAGCCTTATGAAAGTAACCGTGTATTGAAGTGATTGTTGCTATTACTCTTGTATAGCCTGGTTTAGGTTAAACCCTTTGAAAAAGAAAAACCTCCTGAGATTGCTAGTTTCCTAATTTGCAACACCAGTGTCACCTGTTGAAACTGAGGTCTCACCGTTTTTATCTTTGTCAAATGTAATTATTGCTAATTAGGTTAGATTTTCAGGCTAACCGTACATTTCCGTAACATATAAATATCTTCCTTGCAGCTCTTAAATCTGTGCTTGCCAGTGGCAGTACAACACAACCACAACATTTATTTGTAGGAAAAACATATGGTTTTGGATCGGATACAGCGGAGTGCGATGGGATTGTGATTATTTTGCAGGCTTGTGGAGAGATGAAATTATTGACCTGATGACGGCACATGATTTGTTCTCAATTGATCCCAAGGGTAACTTTCATATTTGAAGCAAATTTCATAGAAATCCATCCAGTGATCAGAATTCAATTAAATAAAAAAAATACAATGAGCACCTGGGACTGGATTGTGCAAAGTAGAGTTAGTCTGTTGGCCACAGGGAGTCAAATTAATTGTTCAGGGACTGCATTTCAAGTCATTAGGATACATCCTTTAGGAACCATAAACATCTGCACCAAACGTTGTGCCAATCCATCAAGTACATTCAGTGATATTGCAGTGGACGAGTACACTTTGACCTGCTGGGGGAACTACAAGAATGTCAGGGGACCCATCACCAAATGACTCATCCTCTCAGTGCCTTGGATATCTGCAGTCAACTAACAGGGAGTCCATCCAAATCCCGTTCATATTTCAGTCTGGATCACAGATGGACTGACCAACAAACTAAAATCAAGTTAGCTCGCTGTGAAATGTGTTGGAAGCCAGCTGTGTACAACACTAACCCGTCTGACATGATGATGACTTTACATTTCATTAGTAAAGGTTGCTACTTTATGTCACATGGAGAATTGGATGATTATCACTCATATTTTCACAATATCGCAAATAAACCTGTGCACTGAGTCGTTAATAAATGAGATTGCCTGAAAAAATGACATTACATACTGTAAATTATTGTTACAGGGCTCTTTCCTCCATGTCTTAAGCTTGTTATGATGTTTTTGACCCTCTGTGGAATCATTCCTTTGTGCGCTTATTGTTTTAAAATCTTAACAGCTTAGGAACAGGATTTGAAATAGAGATAAACACGGAGGTGCTTTTTGCAGTGTGTAATGTTCTAGTCTTTTTTCCACTTCTCATCACACGCTCTCGCGGCGCAAGGTTGGAAATGTGAGCGCTCGGCTTCAACAGAGCGACAGAGATCCTCTCCATAGCACTCCTGTTCCCATAACTCTCTGACATAATGTTATTTTAGTCTCTGTACAAGTAGAGTCATAACCCGGTCACTCTAAATAATACCTTGTCTGATTCTCTCATGGTTTGAGGGCCCCAGTTTTGGTCATAAAACCCCATGTTTATCTTAAGTTTAAAAAAAAATGTCAGTCTTTCAGGCAGACAGATCTGCACGAGAAATATCATTAATTTTACATTGGTTCACGAAGGGATGTTGTGATTAATCATGAAATCTGGCAACCAGACAAATTTGACCTGAATGTAGTAATTCCTCTCACATGAGTGGGAGATTCATGATTTGGTCAAACAATTTTCTTGGAAGTAGTAAATAACACTGGTTGAGCTTAATCTCAGCAGCACAATGTTGGAGGGAAGGGACCCAATGCAATTGCGGAGACTTGGTTTGGGAGAAAGTCAGATTATTCAGAATAACCAGGTAAATGTTTGTGGAGGATTGTAGCCATGATCAGACAATTGACCCTTTGTCCAGTCTAAAATACATTTTGCTGAATAAAGGACAGACTGCTGTGAAACTTGGTTTCAACTGATTGTGACAGACTTTGATGGTCTTCTGAGTTTTCTTTTAGCGCTACCATGGGATGGACTTTTGTGATGTTAAGTGAATATTTGATCAAAAATTGGTTTTCCATGAAATTCTAATCAGCCATTCATGTTCCCCTTGTGATTTTCTGTAATAAATTGACAGATCCCCTGACTTTTTTATTATAGCACTCCCAGGTCAAGAGTTGAAATTCTCCTATACCATTGGTTCCTGTCAGAATGCCAAATAACTAAGAATGTTCCCATCAGCCCGAGCTGTACTTTGTGGTGATTACAAAATGCTGGCATGCTTACACTCTTTACAGTTGGAGCTCTGGTGGCCGAAGGGTTAAGCTGCCAACCGTGAACTGCTAAACATCTGCATGGTGTTGTCACTGTTAGCGTGTCATCCTTAGCATTTGGCTCAAAGCACCACTGTGCAAAAGTATAGCCCCACTGAGATGCTAGCATGGCTTTACTCGTAGTCTTGTTCAATTTCTCTGCAAATAAAATGTATTAACCCAACTTGCAGAAGAGTTATTGTTGCTAGAGGTTTTTTCACCTGAAATTGTGTCAAATAACAATCAGAAGCGTTTACACATAAATAATGTAATATAAATATAAAATAACAAGATAAGATAAAGTCATGTAATAGAAGCAGCCTGTGATGTCGTTAACTGCCATGTCGTTGTTGCCCAGCTCGCTACTTCTCTGCGAGGGTTCAGCTTCAGTGCAGTGCAGCATTATTTAATGTAGAGTAACTGGTAGCTTATCTCACTGCATGTTCCAAGTAGCTTTACCAACACTCGCCGTCCCATTCAAGCCCTTGCCAGACGGAGTCCGCTGATTAAGCCGATTAGCACCAGGGAAATCTCCCCGTATTGTGCCGTGTACTGGATATTTAAATCTGGTGTCGTTCTGCATCGACACGCCAGTAGTTATGCATTTTATTTGCATTTAAACCAGAGCCGAAGAGGGGGGGACCCATGCAAGAATATTTTGGGCTTTTTTAATGGAAGGAAAGCAGTGATTCAGTACAAAAGTTGTCTTTAGATTGTGTTTAGATATGTTTAGTCCCATATTCCGACCCATACTTGATGATGAGTATTTGATATAGGTTGTGCAGTAATAAGAGTAATTTGAGAACAAATTTAACAATGTGAATGTCGTGAAATGTCTTGGACAAGAAAATAAGTAGGCCCACACACGTGAATGTTCGATGCAAAGCCAGGGTTTCTGGGGATGATGTCTGACACAGATTTGTGCAACCAGCATACATTCAGATTCATCCAAATACACGTCCAGAGTCCTGCCCTACAACAGATTGAGGTCAAGGGATTGTCCAAACAGTTTAATTGCCAAAAAAACATCTCCTACAGTCACAACCCTACTCTACCATGGATCACAACAGGATACACACATTTACAGAAAAAAATGCAATAGAAGAAAGTCCCAGACACCTCCAGTCCCCACCTGTGGGCTCATACACACAACCACACACAAACAAATGCTGTACAATGAGTATATCCTGAGGCCGCTCAGCCGTGCTGAACAATGGCTACTGAGGGGAAGTTAAGCCTCTTGCAGCGCAGCACTTAGTGGCCAAGGGATCAGGCGTTAAGACACAAGACGTGTTGGGAATCCTTCATGACAGCAGCTTTCACAGAGTCACGCCGGGTCAGCACACACCAGCTCGTTCACATCTCATTTCAGGCAATGAATTAGATCTTTAGAATGAATAAAAGGGAGGAAATGATGTCGTTCAGGCATCGAAGCACTGATGTGTTGCACTTTGTGCTTGTGTCACTTAATTGAACTCTGCTCTTAGTGATGCTTTGAAATGCTCTTTTTCTAATCTATAACACAGCTGTCAATGTCTGTCTGCAGCTGTGTGCAGGAACTGAGGGACCTCTAAGTGTGACCACGGTTTACGGTGTTTAAGAAGTTTCTCTTTCAACAGCTGTGCCTTCCACAATACACACAAAACTTTGACGGGGAATGGTTTTGTTCTGGGTCAGATCGGGATTTATAAAGAGATGGTTGCAAGCTTTGTTGACGTGAGACTGTCGCCGATTCGCCTTTGGACGCAACTGGTCAGGATGTCTCCAGGATGTCTTTAGAGTCTTTCCAGATCCTGTCCTCATTTCAACAACCAAATATGTCATTTTTAGCTTGCCCATAGAACAGCAGATGCTTTATTTGATCTGACACCTCTATGAGACAGAAAACAGTGTCCATCTGTGCAAAATTGTGTGAACTTCAATAGAAACATAAATGTTCTATGATGTGATAAGGCTGTGGGTAATGTTTGGGTAGGTTTGGACACAACAACTATTTGGTTGCATTTAGGGTCGCTCCCCAACAGTTGTATCTTGAATTCTCTTCATGTCCCAGTGACATTTCATCTGGCTCAAAAGACATTATTGGCTGGTGGTTGTACTTGTCTGTCACTAAACCACCTGCCTACCTGCGCTAACGCTGCCCGTGCTCTCACTGCACATGGCCACCGTCTTCACAAACCACTTAAGTGGAGACGATAGCCAGAAGTTAGAGAGTGAGTCATGAAAAAAACACAGCAGAGAAAGATCAGTCAAATTTCCCTCCATCGCTACAGACAATGACGTCCACTGCAAAAAGAAGCAAGAAAAGTGTGCATTCATATGTTTGGGTATGTTTGTGGATTGGTTGTACCACAAGAAAACACTCACTGATGGTTGTAAATGATCAGAGAACAGTCTCCTGTATCAGAGTTTGTCGTTTTGTCGACTCATCCATCCTCCCAATGCTAACAAAAGAGAGGAGAGTCGCTTAACAGGAAACAAAATGACAGATTCTGCAGTTTTTATTGGAAGGACAGTCTCGAATGGGTTGAGCTCCCCCAGGACAAGCTGGAGGATGTGACTGAGAAGAAGGATGTCTGCTCATCCTGCTGCCACTGAAACATGGACAGTCATATAAGGAAACTAGAATTCAAGCCCACTGGGACTCTTAAAGTCTGATCTGGACCTAAAGTAATTTCCCTTATAAAGGAACATAAATAATCTTATGACTCTGAAGGTGCTTATAAGTATCAAGCTCAATAAGAAAGTTTCACTCTGGGTTCATTCAGATGTGAATTACATGTGAGTTGAGTCAACAAACACTCTGTAGCATGAAGTTAAAGTTTGCAAGCGTTTATAGACGCAGCAGACGTGAAGGGACGAAGCCAAAAGAGAAGTATGGCTGTTCCCTGCATTTTGTCCTAGTTTGCTCAAAGAAGACCATGTGAAGAGTTGCGTTATTAGAACAGAGGCAGTGATGACGGAGGCCATAAATGGAACTAAAGGCCAGACTCTGTGCAATGTGACAAGAAGTAACTGGAATACAACGAAACACAATGAGCTGCATCGTATCTGAAGTGTCACTCCAGTGGTACAATCACACGTGTTGTATAATGAATGTTTACAGGTTGCTAAAGGGTCGTTTCGTATATTTCACTGGGGTGATATTTGACGCCGTTTCCTGTTATGTGCAAAGCGATGAATGACATCAGGGCTTAAGGGGTGTTCAGAGATCAAAAGGTCAAAGGTCGCAGCTGGTTGCTCTTTACACGGTGCTGCATGTACACAGACTGTGTGATCAGGGGTAGTTGATGAACATGTGTTTGTGTGTGTGTGTGTGTGTGTGTGTTCTGTCTGAGTATTTGTGAGTGCACATGTTGTCTTTGTGGTTTGATAGATTTTTTTATTTCCTGCTATATTGCATCCTAATGCCCTGATGAATCTTTGTTGGAATGTTCGGGGGGGAAACTGTTTGCAGATTTCTACCTAACGATCTGTCCGATTCAATTCAGATCACCGGGCATGTTTGACAGTTATAGTGCTGCAACATCATTATGCATTTCATTTACTGTAAGTTTCGACCGTGTTTGGAATGCAGCTGTCTGGCTTTAATTTAGGCTTTCAGGGACCACACTCACGCTCACAATAAAGAGGACCTTATTTATGGGCCCCCCAGGCCTGCTAGAGTCCTGGGATGTTTCTGCGAGTTTGTTCCGGGGTTAACGACCTATAAAACCTATTTAAAGCTACAGACATGTTAACATACATTACTCCTGAGTGGGGGGGGGGGGATGTTGCGCCTCATAAAGAGAGATTAATGCACATAAAATGCACTTTCCTCCTCTTTTTTCTGCATAAATCATACTTTACATGTCTAATTCACTTTCTGTTTCCATTTCCCTCACATGGTCATTAACCAACACATCGGGTCTGGAGCTGATTCTCCTGAAAAATAATGGCTGAGGAATAACTAATTTTCATGTTTATTATCAACAGGTTGCCTAAAAACACAGACATGCCAGTATTTATACATTTATTTGTTTTTGTGAAAAACAGCGTTTTTACTATTTTACTACAGAGTACAAATAATTCACAATATACAACCTCCACTCCTTTTTGTGCTTCTTTTATCATGTATAAGATATTAAAAAATAGTATATATTCAATAGAGGAATAAGGGCAGTATTAAGTTGTTTTGTGGGGCATTTAATTGCTTATCCGTCCATCACGCACACACATACACACACAGCAAACTAAATATGTTAATGTCAGACAATTATACTTGTCCACTATACATGTACATGTTTGTTATGACTAGGAAAAATAGTTTTTTTATTTTCAAGTAAGTACTTTTGTGATGCATTGAGGTTCATAAACACATTATGTTTGTTTCAAAACTGCTGTGTCAAATGGACTTTTTGTTTCCACGCACTATTCTTCAATGTATATTTTGGGTTTTATGAGAGAATCAAATCTGCCTCTCGTAGTGATTGTGCAGTGAAACTGTGAACTCTGAAACTAAACAGAAAGCAAACTGCTCTGATCCGACTCCTCTCGGTCAGGCCTGCTCGTCTGCTCTGTCACAGCAGCACCGTGACGCCTCTTTTTCATAACTGTGTCAATGATTTGACTGAGTGAGTTCACTGGAAACACTCTTACATTTTACAGCAGCTGATGTGGATGTCATGCTCCTTGGTAGCAGCTTCCTGAAAGAACTATTAATCAGGATGAGAGGACATGGTGTACTTCACTGGTGCCAGTGTGGAAACGCAGTAGCAGCAGAGAGCCGGCTGGAACTGGAGATACAGTATGAACAAGGATTGATGAAAATTATATTTATTCTTTTTCTTTATCAATTTACTATAATAAACAGGTTAATTAATAATTAGCAAGCACACAAAAAGTTAAAAAATACGTAAGTTATTCTTTTGAGGTAAGTTAAACAAAAAAAAAAAAAAAAACGTTATTCAGTAAGCGTTAAAAGTCTTGGTAGGATGATGTTGTGACCTCTGGACGGATCCTGGCTCGCCATTGCTCCACTTTAGCAGTCAGTGCTAAGCTAAACTAAAAGTCAGCCGTAGTTGTAACTACATGTTCTACAGTATAACATCATACAACAAAAACCCCAACCACTAATTTGCACCTATTGCAGCCCCGATAGGTGACACACACAAAACTGCTATGGCCTTTTGTTGTTGGCAAAGGTTGACGACATCTCCTACAGATCTCATTAGAAACCAAATCAGAACCAATCCATTATACTGTTGTGGCCTCTTGACTTTTTATTAGTGGGGCAGTGGCATTTCTGTCACAGTGCTGTGGAAATGACGAGCATGTCGTGCCGTCATTGTACAAGCACCTCTATAACTCCGATCTGAATCTATGTGTTGGGAGTCTCCGCTGGGTTAGGACAGAGGACGTATCGGTGGTTATTGAGAGAAACAAAAAGGATAAAGGTCAGGAGACGCACTTGCTGTTGACCTTTAGGTGAGTAATTAACTGACTTGACTTGAAGTTTTCATTTGTTGGTTATAATTTGACCTCAACAGAGCTGATTATTCCTCAACATATCACATAATTCACTGCGTTATTCCAGAGAGCTGTCACCAGGTAAACATAAATCAAACTCTGGATATTCGTGCGTGAGGAGCCACAGATCTGTCCTGGATGAACATGGCTCATGTAAAGCGGTTTCAAGGAATCCCAATGTCAAAGGTACGTTAACACACTGCTCGAATGAGGAGTACTCTGTGATGACAGTACACAGGAATAGGGCTGCGGTAAAAACCACATGAGCATACCTTTGCTGAGAAGTTGCAAGTTTCTTCACGTATTTTTTCTGGCAAGACAATCACTCCTTGAAGATCAATTCGCGGAACCAAAGTTTATTTTCTGAGAAGAGTCAATCTAAGAAAAGCAGTGAACATAAGTAATAAGCGACCATTTACACTGGGGATTTGTACCGCATCTGCATTAGATCATTTGGATTAAAGATATGGGGACTGCAGGCCACAGCATACGATTCACATCATTTTCAAGCTGAAATAATTCATCAGCCCTGCGGATGTAGGCATTGTCTTCTTAACACAGACCAAACTCATCATCAACAATTTTGTCATCTGTTTGTATTTTCTATTAAATACTCACATTAGTTGATTCACATTCATATATTTTTATGATGCAGAGAAGCATAGCTATAAAAGTGTTCACCCTGCTGCTATGCTTTCACGATTCATTGTTTTTTTAACACTGGATCAAAGCCATGTGGGTGTTTTTTGTTGAGCGATCGATGCAAAGATACCGTTTGATGTGAAAGTGAAAACAGATCTCCACAATGTGATCTTAATTATTCAAAAAGATAAAGGATAAAATCTTCACACACCTCTTCCAAATGCTTGTGCACATTCTGCTTTGCTTAAACTATGTCAGGTTGTGTGAGAAACATATTTACTTCAGTTTGACTGAGTCTGGACTCTGACAACCAAGGAATTAAACAATATTGTTTTGAAGCCATTTGTGTCTAATTCTGCCAAGATGCCGGGAATTCATGATGATAAATCCGCGATGTGGAGTGCAGTGCATGTAGTCTGATGGACAAAATTTGGTCGCACAACTCTGTAAAGTCGTCCTTATCGTGAGATATCAGGTTGGTTTTCATTCACCTCATGTGTGACGTCAATCTGCATTTAAAAAAAACAGAGGAGGAACACAACAAATCCCCCAAATATATCATGATATGTTCAAGAGTTGGGAAATCTGATGTCAACCAATGTGCAAGTGCAATGAAAACAGACGTCAAACAAACAATCAGACGAATAAATCCTGGCGTCCATGAAGAGACGTAAGAGACGTAAACTCAAAGCACAGCAACAGGCTTTTTTTCTTCATTACTTCACTATTTGTATCATTTGTGGTTTGGGCATATTTTGGTTTTAATGTAACATTCTCTTTTCCGCAGTGGTTCATTGGAACATAATCTCAGAGCCCATCGGCTAACATCTAACCACAAAAGTAGCTTTTAGGGGCAAAGGATAATATATCTGGGTTTTTTTTGGTGTAGACAGCAGATATCCGTGCCGACCCTTTAAAGTCTGACTACAGTCGAATTATACTTTCGGTAGATGTTTTGGTCCAGGCTCTCCACACGGACTGTTGGGCAACCAAAAGCCTGCTGTAACCTGATTGGTCAAAGTAGATCGATGTAAAGATATCGTAGATTCTACGTATTCTCGTGCAAAATCTGTCAATTCTTTTTCATAATAGACATGTGTTTTCTTTTAAATGAATGGTTTTCTGTTGGATATTCTTTTGAAAAAAGCCAAATTTAATTGAATTAATTTGACATCATAAAACGAGTGTAAATACTTATTCTCAGGCGCTTGACTTTGAATAGAAACAGGTCATTCTACATAAAGAAGGTTTATTCAGGATTCGTGCAACGACGAGGGCTCAAGGCAATTAGGCTCCAAACAAGTATCACTCTGATGAATGATGGTTTCTGGTTCCAGTCATTGAGAGGTTTGTGTAAAGAGGAGGACTATGCGTTTCTGGGAATGTCTCAAAAATCAGCGGAAGAGACGGCCGAAGGAACCGGAGCTCTGAAGGACGACAGGCGGGACCCGAAGGAAGAGAGGGTGAGAGATAAGACTCTAAATTTAAACAAACCCACAAAAATCAACACTCCACTTATTTGAAAACTATTTTTGAAAGAGAGCGTGTTTGTGCGTGTGTCCCAGGTCCGCCGGCGACTGGAGAGAGAAAGGCAGGAAAAAGAGAGACTCAGAGCGATAGAGGAGAGTAAGAAGGTGAATACACACTCACACAAACACACTTTTCTCTTTTTTTTAATGATACACATGTCTGTACAACTGTGGAACCAAAAAGCCTCTTTGCTTTCAGTGTCTGGCACAGGATGAAATGTCGGGACACCAGCTCGGCCTCAGTTGCTGGTGTTTGTTTTCTCTTGAGGTCGCACTCTTGCCAACACGTGCAGATTTTCACTGTAACCCAAACACAAGTCTGAGAGCACTTACCTCAGACATTTGGATCCCACAGTACACACAGTACAGACACACAGGTTTTCCCTAGGAGCTAAGCAGTAGTAACTGGAACTGATCAACGTGATGACAGGTCGTTCTTGCTCCGGGGGGATGGGGTGGGTGGGGGGGAGAATTCTTGAGATTTTGGATCTTAGTGTTCATAAGTTTTGTGACTATTTTGGTTTCATGAGATACATGTTTTTCAATCTCGGACTATTTCTCAATCCTTTCGTCATATTACTGCTTTACGCGGTATCTCTAAGTTTTGAAAATTTGAATATTCAATGAGCTTAAAAAAAAAAAAAATCATATTCAAACAGTAATGGCCGCTTCAAATTCCAAATATACTGAGGTAGTTTGCCTCGGGATCCAGCAGAGGGCGCTCACTATCAGCTTCACCTATTGCATAACCTCTTGACTAAATGTAATTGAGTAGATGATATTTATTGATATTGGTAATAGAGTAAAAGTGAAAAGTACCTTAAAATGAATCTAACTAAGTGAAACATGAAAAACTTATTTAAGTACAGTAGCAAAGTGAATGCACTGTGCTGCATCCCACCACTGGGTAGTGACACCGAAGTCTTGAGTGGAAGGTGCAGTAACGCACAAAGCTGAGGCTGCTTGTCGACTTTGTACCATGCAACTGACTTACTCTTCGATGGCAACAATTCTGTGTCCAAGTGAGGAAGTGGAGGAGGCATCGAAGCAAAGCAGAGCAACGTTGAGTGCTCAGTCAACGACAAACAGCGCCTCATGTCAAATTTGTGCAAACCTCATTTGCCCCAAAAGCGACAGTCCTCGTTTGAACCAAAGACTTTTGAATAAATTAGTTGCCTTGTTCTACCATTAGCAGATAGCACATGGCAGTTGACTTACGCTCATGTTTCCTTTGCCTCATCACTCCTGTGAATGGAGCTCATTATTCACAATTTAAGACGCTGTGCTTCACATTTGGTGAGATAAGGCTGCAATAATCTGCCTAATGGAAAGAGCGGTGCTGAACAGTCAGGCAGACGGGCGGCGCTGCGATGTCGGATCGATGAGTGTTAATTCCCCATCAAGGTTCACTTCATTGCTCCGGGCAGAATCAGATTCATTTCCATTGAAGAGACCGGCTATGAAAGGCAACTGTGACCCTCTGTCAAGGCGGCTGGGAACATCAGACACTCACACACTTCACACTGCTAAACACTGACACACACAAATAAACACACACACCCGCTGGAGCAGAAAAAACCCATTCCACATTTCCAGAAAGAAAGTGGTTGTGAGTTCATGCCGTAGATTAATTCGCAAACACACAGTTGCCAAAGCAGATGGACATCCTCATTGACATGGAATGCACACGCATGCGCACACAAAACAACGGCCGGTGCTTTGAGCAGCTGCCCCGTTTCTGACAAGAGTGTAAGAGGTCAACAAGGGACATGGTCTGTTGTTGTTGTCAGTGTTTCCGCAGATTGCACACAGGCACACACAAACACGTACACACAGACACACAAAAAGGCAGGAAGTGGATGTCAACATTTACCCTGATAGAGACGACTGTTACTCTCACCTCAATGTGGAATGTACTTTCCACTGAACCCAAACTTAACCCCAGGCACACACACACACACACACACACACACACACACACACACACACACACACACACACACACACACACACACACACACACACACAATATATAACAGGGGCAGGGACCACTGGCTCTCGGGCTGTGAAACTATTTGATCTGGCCTGAGAGGTATTTCATAAATGGGCTTAATATAAACAAATTCTAAATACAAATCAACCTTTATTTTTTGATGAAATCAAATCAAATAGATAGTTGACTAGCTTGCTCCAATGGGTCATTGCTAACAGGTGTTATAGCGACTGCCAGGAAAAGCAGATGCTGAGTGTTGCGCATTCAAATAGAAATGTTACAATTATTTGAAGTAAAAAAGGAAAAAGTATGTAGCAAAACTGGATGAGTAACAATGACGAATGCTTTTATATGAAGAGAAGAAGTTCTAGCTATTGCTTTAGACAGGTTAGTATGACATGCAATAGGTTTAAAATGGAATATAGGATCAAATATAGCCAACATCTACTTTCTATGTAAAAACACAGTGGATTAATGGCAGATAATGAACATTACCTCAAATTACATCTCAACTGATGGTGGCAACAGGTGCACGAGGACTTGAAAGAATGAATAAACACGGAAGAGGAGGTTATCAAAACAAAAATGGATTTCATGCTTTGACTTTGTGTATTCAGAGTTGTCTCTGCATCAGCATCTCGGTCCAAAACAAACACTTCACCACGCACACTCCACCAATCTCTTTGTGTACTCTGCAAGGTGTTGCAAAAGCTAGTGGCTCCTCGTTGCATAACCGACTTGTAAAAATGGATCGCTTGCATCTCAATGGTGGGTTGGAGCTTTATTTAGAGCCTGGTCTTATCCTCCTGAAATAACAGCCTGGGGAGTGTTGCCTGCCATGATGGCTGCTGAGTGGCGAGACGTGCGTATAGTGGCACAAAGTACGCTCAAAGCCTTGTGGGTATCCTGACTTCTACACTAGACACCAGAAATGACACTCTCCTCCTGTCTGCATGTGCTAGCAGCCCATTATGACCCGCAGTTAGGTTTTATTGTAAGGCGACCACTTGCAGTCAGAGTAATTGTGACAGGAGCAAGTCAACTACTGCAGTATAGAGGGGGTGGTTGGGTTGTTAAAACAGGATGTTTTCTCTCTTTTAGTGGTGAATGCATGATTGAAGCTGCAAAGAAAATTCCAAGTTTCAGATTTTCGCCTGCCGATCCCGAGACATATGTCTTGTCTTATGAAGCTGCTTATAAATAACCTGATACATCAAACACTTTGTAGGCGTGTAAAATTCCCCTAAGTCTTTTCAACGTTTAAAAATGTCCACTACGCCTTTTTTTCCCCCTACACATCTTTGGGACATTTTCCCATCCGTGCAGACAGTTTATGTTCTCGACCCTCAGACCCTCAGACTGCTCTATACCCTACACACAACTACACAACCCCCACAGCCGGCCAGATGGCTAATTGCCAACATGATTGGATCACAGACAGAAGGCAAGTGTTAACACAATTCATCAATTTGGCAGCGATCACCAATTTTAGGGCAATTTGTCTAACGTGTGCTGCTTCCTCCTCACACAGCATGAAGACACATGAAGTGTGGATGGAACATGAGTGAAGTAATCATTCAAATGGCCAAATGCTCATTTTCAACTCAAGGCCTTTCTGGAAAGAATGTCCTGATTGTTGACACTGTAACTGCTTTCACCTTCACGCCATATGTGTCAGCAAGGCTTCCTCTTTAAACATTAAACTAAATGCCTCCCTCGCTCACATCAACTTCCTCCACACATTACTGCTCCCTTGACAGACACACACACACACACACACTCAGTGACAGAAATGTTAATCGATGGCAGGCGTTGTCCACTGAGATCAACGCGCCTCGCCCATCTCACATGTATCTCTGTCTGTTGTCCATACACAAAGATTTCTCTCAAATACACACTTGTGATAAATGAGCATGTGCATAACACACATAAACACACACAAACATACACCTAGGGCTCAGTGTTGTATATATGCACTATTATTGTATCAGGGGAACCTTGTAACCTTCAAATTCATCTTATTGTGCTTTAAGATTTAGTGTGAATGGGCTGTGGGTGGGTTTTTTCTGCCCAAAGCTGGTTTGCAGCTGTGAAATCGAACAGTTTCTCTTTGTGCATAGGAAGTATAACATATCTGTGCTATATGAGGTGTGTCCACTATATTGTCAAAGCCAATGACCAGTTAATGTCAGTAAAAAAGTTACTTAAATGAGGCAATTTATACATCTATCATCCACCTTCCAAAAATGGACACATAACTACAACATAAAGTCTGACAAACAGAAATTATAAGAGGGTAAATCAAATGCACAAAATATTACTAAATATTAGAAAAAGTTATATTTGCTGGATTCATTTAGTTTGTTTATTTTCTAAAATGGGTTGGAGATTGTGGTTCAAACCAAATCTATTTGGCCAGAGCTCTGGAACTGGGTTAACTCTTAACGTGATTGTACAGTGTTCATATTCTTAAAAATGATCATAAAACTATGAAAAAGTTAGTTGAAAAGTCCCCGTTTTCAGTTTCAGAACAAATTAGCAAAGAGTGTAGATACACCATGTATGTCTACATTTTTTTCTTTTCTTAAAAAATATGACATTTTTCTTATACCTCTCACTGGAGGTTAATTGGGATTAACAATGTGGGAAAGATCTAGAAAATTACAAATGACAAATTGCAACTTGTTGCTAGTTTATAGATCTGTGGATGGAATGTCATTATTTCTATAATATACATCAGCTGTAAATGTGGACGGTACTGTGGGCAAGGATTGTTTTATAAACTCCATTATAACATATTTTGCACCAAATGGACTTCTTGCATTTTATAAGAAGAAAAATGTGTTAGCAAATCGTTGCAAAGGTAGAGCAGCATTAGCCTTCATTTGGCGAACAGTTTCTGGTCCAAGTCCAATATTAAAATATTAAACTACTGAAAGCTCAAACTCTAATCCCGAACCAAACAATGGGCCAAAAGAGGCCGAAAGGCTCATTTGACCATTTACTGCAATGAAGAAACTTCCTATTAATATGTATTATTGTGGAATAAAGTTGCAATAACCCTGTGTGCTTTCTGTTTCAGGAGAAAGAGCAGCAGTGGCAGACTCATGTGGCAGAGCTGACCTCCAGCCAGGAGAAGACTCTGACCGACCGACTGGCACGACTCAGAAGATTCAGGGTGATGATGATGACAGACGGACGCATCATGATCTGAACCTTATCTCCAGAAACAAGTGTCGATGTCAAACACACAGCTGACGAATCACCCAGCTGCTGTCTGACATGTCTGACACGCTAACAATCTGAGATTCAACACCGCAGCAGACACAAGGCTTCTAGTGTTTCAAAGCTCCTGGAGAAGAGAAGAGGCTTTTTAAAAAGATCCGGCCCCTGCTATTTATCACACATAGAGCGTTCCGGGACGTCGTCATCGAGTTACACTGCGGCCACAGTTCAAGGTCACAGATCAGGCATCTGTTAATGAGACTTGTCAGAGGCTCTGAAATGAATGCATGCTTTGAAGTTCAGTGAGCAGCTTTGGTAGATTGAAGGGTTAGGAGCTGTCATCATGGAGTTAGCCTCTGCTGCGTGTCAGACGAGTGACAAGTAATCATTTCCTGGACTGAAAAGAGACAACCTGTTAATCAAATATTCTGGGTGAGGCTAAACTTACTTCCTTTGCTTTTATTGGCCGTTCATCAAACTTCTTGTTATTTGGCCACAGGCGAAACCGTACGTTTTACTTTCTCATTGGGAGATACCAATTCTTACCTTGGTCCCTCAGCATAGACTGTATATAGAGATGGACGACATCACAGCTTCAAAATGTTAAGCCAAATCATCTTGATTGCCTCCTGGTGGCTGGCTGCAGTACAGGTCTTAGACCTGTGCCCATGTGTTGTTTTTTCCAGTAAGTTGAGCAGGGTCAAAAATGCAAGATGGTGGTACCCATGTCCGGTATATTTTGGCTTCATTTTTTCAACAACAAGAGGAAGTGGAGACACATCATCATATACAATAAAAATTTTAGGAGAGTTAAACAGGAAAAACTGGTCAGTTTTTAATTTTCTTTCCTCTTTCTGTCCTTACACTTCTCTCCTCCTGCAGGAGTTTCAGAGGAAGGTGCTGGAAGAGGAGTTGGGGACGGAGGTCGGGGCAACCACAGTCAACCAACTTCTCACCAGGATGTAGATTCACCATAAGAGGGAGTCACTCAGGATACACGTGTCCTGTGTTGCTCTTTAACATGAATAAATCATCGGTGTGTCGAATGAGACATTAATACAGTCAGTGTGACTGAATGACATGATAATAGAAGACAGGATTTTAGAATAGATTTCAGCAAGTACTGACAGATGCTGCACTGTCTCCATACACTCGTATCCCTGCTGCCACACTTCCACTGCATCACCTTTGCTCATGACTGGGACTTCCAAAAACCTTCAAGAGCAGCAAAAACAGGTTTAATAGACACATGATTTATTTTGCATCATTACTTTTATGGTCAAATTGTGGGTTTAGGCCCACTAATGGAGAACATGTCCTCTTTGAGCCTCAATGAATTCCTTAAAGCAACAGTGTCCTTGGAGAGTTAAATGAGATGATGAATTCCATGTTCATATTTGCGCATTAATTATGGACTAATAATGCCAGGAAGTGATACACATACAGTTTAGCAGCCAAGAAAGTCACATGTACAGTAGAAAATGGTTCCAGTGTGTAGTTCTCCATTAAAGCACAACTTTGCCGTTTTGAAAGATTGATGCAGATGACATGTAAGTGAGCTTCAGAGTGAGCACCACTTGCTTTTTCTCAGCTTCAGCCTTTCTATGCTAAGCTAACTAATTCCATCTGACTCCATGAATTAGTCCCTGAGAAAACTGTGAAACTGTTAAAGGAAAATAAAAATAAAACCCTGGATGTGCACTAAATTGAATGGGTTATTTCCTGACCCACACCGCATCCTCCCACAAAGTTTGGTTGACATCCGTTCAGTTGTTTTTGTGTCATCTTGCTCACAATCACACAGCCTAACCAACCAATGAACAAATTAACTGGAATGTGTAAAAAAAACTGTTTACCAAGTGATTCAGACATAAAAAAAACATTTACAAATTTCAAACGAGACGATGGATAAAACATTAGTCCACGGTTGTGAAGCCCCTGAACCTTCCACCCTCTCTCTCTCTCTCTCCCTCTCTCTCAAGTCTCACCCTCGGTACTGAGAGCAACAGCTACTTTGTTAGATCTAAGAGTACGGGCCGGGGTATCAGGGATGAGGAGGATAGCTAGGTAAGGCAGTGCCAGGCGATTCAAGGATTTAAAAACAAGAAATTCAATTTTCAAATCAATTCTATTGATGACAGATCACCGGTAGAATGAGGCGAAACTGGGTGTGATGTGCACATATTTTCGAGTTTGTGTAAGAACCCGTTCAGCTGTGTTTTAAATTGGTTTAAGGAGGTTGATCGATTTCTGGGGGAGCCCGGGGAATAAAGAGTTGCTCAATGAGTGGCATGATCATGACCAGGTTTCGGGGCCGAAAGTCTTCTGGTTTCCGTTTCTAGTTTGAGCAGGCATTGGTTACCCGCAGGTAAACAGTCGATGTGCAGAGCAAAAGAGGCAGAGCACACTGACCTATGACTCAGAGGCTTGTTGCATTTTGTAGCCAAATGTCATCTGGACCTCCTAAAAAAAGTATCACTGTTTATGATCAGTAGTTGTAGTTAAAGGGTGTGGAGCGAATGGAAAACAGAATCTCGACATGGAAAACCTGTCCCTAGAGGTTGATGCGTGAAAAACTCCCTGTGGCCTTCATCCCTTCCGTTTTGTCAGTAAATTTCCAAAATGAATTTGTTTAATAGGAAGAACATTGAAAACTCAACTGTTTTCTGCTAAGAATGAAATAAAAAAATCTTTGCATTCTTCAATAAGTCAACTGAAGTTGTATAACTGCAGCAAATAGAGGTTACAGCTCGGAATGGTTTAGAAATCTAAGGCATGTGTGTATTGTTGCATTTGTTGATGCATTCCAATAAATGCAATGTTTGTCTTAATATAATGTGTGTATGTATTTTGTGGTTGTTGTGTATTTGTACTTGCATACTTGTCGCTGCATGTGTATATTCATCTGTCTGCAGGAGAAAGATTCAGCTCACTGTGGCTGAGTCTGCAGACACCAAACAAATGGCCAGAGATGGGCCAGTAGTGTCCTGACCTGGAAACAGGTTTATACTTGTAAACAAAGGATTGCCTTTGAATGTTAATTGGTTTTTATCATATCCTATAAAACAAACACTAGCAAACACTCTACATCATTAGACAATAACAAACAAGGATATCTATAAGATGTCATACACACACACACACAGAAATATGTAACTGATCATTTTGGTTTTATCCGAATTTATCAAAATGAGGTTCAATCATTCAGTCAGAAGCTAGAGCTGAGACTGACTCATGGTTGGTCAGGTGTGTGTAGGTTCTGACATTATGTGTGTGTATGTATATATATATAACAGGATAGTTCCTATAATTTACAAATATCTTATAACTGTCATTTTCTGTGAAAAAGTGAAGGGGAAAATAATAAAATGGAGGATTAACTACTACTTTTCTTATTTACGCAGATAGACAGAGAATTGTGTGTGTCTTAGCTGTGTCATGTATGTATGTTTGTGTGTGTGTGTAAGTGTGTGTGTGTGCACACGCATGTAACCGTTTCATGTCTCTGAAGGAAAAAGCATGAGTGCATATGTGCACAAGCATTTACAATATTTATTGTAAGTAGAACAAGCATCCATGCAGTGTAGTGTTTGTTAGTTCATACAGGTTATGAGTGCATGGAGGCTGGTGGTGTGTGTGCCTGTGCATGTGTGTGTGTGTGTGTGTGTGTGTGTGTGTGTGTGTGTGTGTGTGCATGTGTGTGCAATGTGTGGCCTGGGGCATTTTCCAGAGAGACACATGAAAGCATTCAGAAAGTATTCATATCAGAGTTCCATAGAACTCTTTTATTCTCTTTTCATTAAAGGGGGGAAAAAAACTAAAGCAGTTGACAGAGATGGAGAGAAGAGGAGGGGGAGGAGGAGGAGAGGAAGGTGAGATGAGGAGGAACAGGTGTTTCCAGAGTGGCAAAGAGAAAGAACAAAAAGGAGAAAAAGGAGGAGTATATGACTTCTAATGCAAAGTGTAGCTGTGCCTGATGAAACAGACGTACCGGGGGGGGAACTCTCCTCGCTCTTTCCCGCTGTATGTGTACCATTCTCTTCCTCTTCCCATGAGAGCCCACAGTGTTTACATCCACCAGAGACTATGGGAATGTTGAAATGTGACAATGTGGAGAAATTGACAGTAGCGTCCTGGTCAGTAATAATGTTAATGTCATTATCTTACGTATACGTCCGACCCTCCCAGCAGCCACATGTAACAACATCTTCAGTCTGAGGTTGGGCTCTTTTAAATAAAGTGGAACAGTTGAAGAAAAGAACTGCACCAAACAAGGCAGATGAAATGTTTTAATTAAATAAAGATAAAAAGATTAAAAGACAAAGCAGTGGAGCTTTAGGAATTACCTTCTCTGAGCCATGTGTAAGATTGCGTCAGTGAAAAACCCACTCCACGTTTTAGAAACTTAACTTTTTTCTTTATCGATTGCTTGTCAAATAATACTGAGCTTGTTATTTATGTACAGAAGTGACTGAATCAGCTGAAAGTCCGTGTTTGCGTTTTGTACTTGAATCAGTTACAGCTCGTACCACAGTTCTTTAACACGGGGGTTTCGCTTCACCCGGTCAGACTGTGGTCACGTACAAATCATGCAGACGGTTTCATTTACGGCTGCAACTACTAATCGATTAAATCGATTATAAACATAGTTGGCATTGGCAACTGATCTAGTTATCGATTATTTGTTGTCTCTTGAGGTGGGGGCAGTAAACCAGCCAATCCAACACTTTACATTTCAGGTTTTACCGACCTTTTGGTGCAAACTGGTCAGGATTTATTTGAGGCTTTAATGTAAAATGTTCAGACTTTTGAAGTCTGTCCCTTCCCTGACTTAACGAGGAGAGAGAGGGAGCAGCGGCGGTCGAGAGACCTATATGATGAATGGAGAGAAGAGAAAGAGCGCTGATACTGAACCCAAAGCAGTTATAAAGACACTTTAAAATAATTAATGATTGTTTTGAAGCGTTTACATTCTAAAACACAAAAACATCTTTGCTCTCTGTCTCAGGCTCGTTCAGCAGGACAAGCATTGTCAACATTAGTGTGATAAGCCAGTATTTATTTATAGAGTTCAGCGACGCCAGTTTGACTAGTCGTACTTTCACTGTTACTAGTAGACATTTTTATTATTTTGAACCTATCTTGTCAAAAAAATAAAATGAATTATGTTTGAACTACTCAAAAATCCTCGGATGTGTTTTTCTCATTATAGATATCTGCAATCCAGTTGAATAATCATATTATAATATTTAATTCCAGTTTCAGATGTCTTCAGTTTAATTCTGTCGAGGCATAGAATTCAATTTGAAATACCTGAAACTGGGACTATAGCATTTTACAAGAAGATCAAGTTGCTTTTCCAATAAACCGATGGAACGGGTTAATTGTAGCTTTTGTCTTTAATCAATGAATCGGAAAAAATGATCAATAGATTAATCGATTATCAAATTAATCGTTAGTTGCAGCCCAACTTTGATTGACAGCTCCCTTATGCCCCTGATAGTGCGCTTCTCAAAGTGCTGGGCTCAAAGTGGGATTTCTGTGGTGAGCTAAGCAGAGCTTTCCAAGGTCCATGTCCGCTGAGAGTTGCACGCTTTTTAAAATAATGATAATATTCAGAATGCCGTGTGAGATTTATGTTTAATTAATTCATATTGGCAGTAGGAAAGCACTTTCAAAATCGGGTGTGATTTGATGCGTGACAATGTGGGAGTGACAACGAGTTTTTAAAGGGTTCCAAAGAAACCTTGTGCGTAAACAAGTTCACATGTCAGCAATTATCGCTTGCCACAGCCTGTTGAATCACCCACATCCATCAACTGTTGGGAATCAAAGGTGTCTGATGTCATGCGAGGTGAAGATAAGACGTGCTCTGAAGATATTTTCACTAGCCTTCCCCATGACGGTAATGTTACATAACTTGCTAACCCAACTCTGAAGTTACGAATGTTTCCAGTATGTGCGAGAAGCATGATTAATCGTATGAAATTGCGGTCTATACGCAATCTAATTTCTACCTGACAACAATTGTTCAGCAATTTAATAAGGCTGCATCAAAACTACCTTCTCCCAAAGATTCTATAACAGAACGATGGATAATCTCGGCTTTCTCCATCACTCAGTAATAAAGTGCCGTTAACCCACATCAGGCAGGGAAAGAACCCGCAGTGAAATGGAGCTTGAGAGAGAAAAATGGAGGAAAGTTTGAGTTAAGGACAAATACAAAAAAACAAAAGATATTCCACAAGAAACCCTTGATGATTATGTGCAAGAATCATGATCTTTCCTCTAAGCAAGAAAATCTTTATTCTCGTTTTTTTCGAGACTTTGCAGCGTGAGAGAAATGAAAAACCACCATGGAAGGAAACACAACCTTTTCACAGTCCTATCTCGATGCTGCCGGTCAGTCTCTTGTGTTTATAAGTTTACAAAACCCAACACTCACAGATCACTCGTCTGTTACAGCAGAGGGTTATTTTCTTAACTTGATTTATAGGTATGAGAGAAATAAGAAAAATTAACCTCTGGAAATATCTTTTCCAGTTGCCGCTGAGGGCTAACACGTTTTAAAAGAAAACATTTTCATTACCCGTTCACCGATGAAAAACAACTTTCCTTTCAGCTCTTCTGCACTATTCCTATCTTCTGTGATCCTGGATTGACTCACAAATCCCCCCCCCCCCCAAAAAAAAAAAAAATTATTTCATCTCTAGTATCATTACGACAATTAGTCTATTTTCTATAAACATTTTCCAAAATCTAAAACATGATAACAGAACTTTGGGAAACTCCACTATTATTCCTGACTGTTCACAATCTAGCCACCGTTTACAGCCTGTTAACAGTGAATGGAAAATTAGACATGTTACATTATACAAATTAAATATAGCCCTCGCTCTGTCCCCCTATTGGCCTTCCCCTCTCTATAAATAAAATGTATATTGTAATTTATTTGTACAACTTTTCTTCCCCTTTCACAGCTTTGGTCAGTCTATCCAAGTTAGGTAAAAAACCTGTGGGACTGTAAAAACACTGCAGGCTTTACATCATACTCAGATGTCTGATCCTTAAAATCCAGCATCTTATCTATCGTCTCTTTAAACCATCTGTTTCTACTTGTAGCCTCACCCTATCTATTCCCTTTTGCTACATATTGTCTTTAATGCTTGCATGAAGGCTCGTCACAGGTTTGTGTAATTCCCCTGCGATGTGGTCAGCCATCAGTTTCAAGCTGTAGCTCAGACACTAGAAACCCAAACAGTAACGGTTCCTGAGAGCAGGGCTTGTCAAATGAACCCACAGGCGTCAACATACACTGACAACAGTGAGCGATCAGCGTATGTTATTATGTCTGGAACACACCTAGTCAGCAAATCTGATAGGCAAATTTACAGTTGGCTGCAAATGTGCCCATTTCTGGAGTTTTTACCCGATCACAGCAGAGGCATTTTTTTCCTAGAGAGCTGAACTGAAAGTATCTGAACTAAAGATTTCAGTTAACTGGGTTCATTTGTTCTTCAGAAGCATTTATTGCTCAAATGCTTCCACAAACCGGCTGTTTTGTGGTTCCACTCAGCATTGAGGCTAACACAGCTCGGCGAAAAAACAGGTCCACAACAGTTTAGTCAGTCCCAGTAAAACGTCAGGAATGTCTTTGCCATAATATTACATCCAGGATGCTGATTGCATGATTTGCAAGCCTCAACCCACAACTGAACAGCTGGTGTCGATCATCATCGTAATGTTGCCATCATGTAAGCAGTTTGGGAGAAGACACAGTCGCTGTGGCTTCCATATTTGTGTACATGACAAATAAAGCTTCTTATGTTGTGTCTTTACAGTGTTGAGTTAGTGTGGTCTTAAGAAGCCCACGTGACACTGTCATCACAACGTGGTGAAAAAAGGACGAAAGGTGGAAAGAAAAACATCTTGAAAGACTCTTCATTTTAATTATAGCCCTTAGAGGTTGGGTTGGTTATTTGTTTCCGAATCACTTGAATTAAAAGTGACAGCCCTAATAAATAAGGTCATCTGAAAAAATATAGAAAAAAGGCAGTGTCTGAGGCCCTCGCACGACACGAAACAACCAATCATTCCATTTGGACCGAATGAAAGGATTGGCTTGCGTACCTGTCAGTCGCTAACCGACCTCCCTGCCCATGCTTTCACTGCAGATGACCAGAGTCGTCGGCTGGAGACACACAACACCGAAACAACAGTCTAAAGTTAGTGAGCGAGTCACGGAAAAGTCGGCTTCTACCAGCTGTCAGTCAGTTCATGTGTTTTGGGAGCTTTGACCTCATGCATTAGTTGCATTTTTGTGCGTGTGGCCTGCTCTTGCGAGCTTTTCCACGATGATCGACCCTTAAGCTTTAATCCAGTTCTATTACCTGGTTCAGCAAAGTAACCAAAAACGTTTTCTGGTAGCATTGGCACGTATCAGAAAACGGTTTACCAGAAGAAGAAGTTTGCGAAAAGAGGTTTTCAGATTCTCTCTCATACTCTCTCTCACACACACACACACACACAGCACTATCTACCCTCACTGTGTGTGGTAACTGCAGCTCATTCTTCTGCAGTGAGTTTTTTAGTTCAGTTGTGGTTTAATGCCAATTTGGCTCCAAAACTACAAAAAGGAAAAGTACCTGATTTTCTGTTACAACATGCAAATTAACACCCTCACAACCCATACTATGAAAAGACATCACTCCAATTGTGGGCAACACAGATCACAACTATTTTCTCGTTAATTTCCTGCTTTGGTTTTAAAAACTGTTGGGATTCTTCTGTTTTTTTACTTATAGTTAAACAAGAAAAAATGTTTAGGTGCATTATCATTAATTACTGTTTCTTATATGAATGAAGATGACTCAAAATGATTAAAACATTTACAGATTTACAAACTTTGCTGTGATCCAGTGTTGTGGATCAGCAGACACTCCCACATACCTGAACATGGTGCTGCACATCCTTCTCAGAATGAAGGGCCTGGGCTGTAAATCCATGGAAAAACCAAAACTTTTGATGAATTTACTACAAATGTTTTCACCTGCAAAAGACCAAGGGACAAGCTCCTCCATTTAAATCCACTGACAGGAAATTATGTCAGTGTTGCCTTCCGGGAAACTCAGAAAAACAGAACGGCTGAGATGGTCATTTTTCACATTACATTACATACATTAATTTACTTAAAGAGATGGATCTTCACAGTAATACAGGTGACACAAACAAATGTCCAATGTTTATTGCTTTTGTCGACATTATATGTACCTGCTGCTATTTTATCTAAAACTATATAAAGGGCTTTCAGTCCCTTCTTCTTTAGTTGACAGGTTTCTTTCCAGAGCACTAAAAATAAATATTGTTTTCATTCATACCCATATACTCAGTCAGGATAAAACCACCAGATAAAACTAGAGAAACAACAGAACACTCTACCAAGCATTGCTGCTGCCCCACTACTGTTTATAACAACTGAAAATGAAAATGCAATTCTACAATTTTGTTTAGGTATAAATATTAATATTAATGTGCAATAATGCTGACTACCTGTTTTAAGAGACAAATGCCATAGAGAAGACAAATGAATTAATTATGTCTTAATTTAAAACTTAAGCGAAGAGTTACCTCAACCCCCCTGTGGTCTTATTCTAAGCAACAGTGTCACATATGTAGCAAAAACTATACAACATCCACCAAGTGACAGCAATATCTTCAGGAATGTTCAGAAACCATTATCATCATCCCAGTACAGTTTGGTCCTGATATCTTTACAAATGCAAGTTAGGTATTCACTCAGTTTTTTCTCGTTTTATTTCTGTTTTGGTCTTGCCAATTCATGAGAACAATATATGGGTCTTCATATGTTACAAAAAACTTGTTCAATAGTGTTTCTTGGCTTGATTGGAAATCATTTTACTAAAATGCATTTTATTGATTTTGTATTTGAAAATAAAGTGAGCAGAGCCCTTTCTTTTGTATTACTTTCTGTGGAGGGACAACCCGTAGCAAAGCTAAGATGGAAGAAGGCAGGGGGAAACAAGGGAACATTTGATCAGGAGTAATTTCTTGACCTGCTGCCATTTTCAGCCACCTGATCAACTGGGTGCCAAATAAACTTCCCACAAGACCAATTAACCCCAGACCCTCTCCACATCTCCACAGTGGAAAAGTCTACAAGAGTAAATGGGTACCTGAGATAATTATCAGTATTATGTCATTTTAAATGCATTTCCTTGTGGGGTTATCTAAATAAAATGTACTGTGTGGTTGCATTGCCACATTCTAGCAATCAGAGAAACTTCAGCCTTGTAGCTTTCATATTTTCTTCTGGCCAGGAAATCTCACTAGGACTATACGGCTTCGTTAAAAGGCCAAACAATAAAATAGAAAAAGAAAAGAAAAGGCCAATGAGAAAAAAGCAAACAGATCACACAACATATAAAAATCATTTCATAATCCATCAACAAATCACGTATTAAGGAACTTCTACACCAGCTTAAGGTAAGGATCACATTTTCTTGAATGACAAAATCCAGTACAACACTCCTAATTATGTACTTGTCCTAAAATCCATGTGAACACATTTAAAGTGAACAGTCTGTCACTGAGACCTAACTGCGACAGAAATACACATAAGGCCTCTTAAACAGCACTGAGGGCCACATGTCGGCATGGTGATGTCACAAGAGCTGGATATGGTGTTCCAAGATGGCGCCCAGTCATTCCAATTAGAGCACTCTTAATTTGCATCATCAAAGGGAAATACATTTTTGTTTGGGAGTCGTAAAATCTGGCCATTTGTTCTCAACATGATTGGATCTACAGCTACATTTTGAATAATAGGGAACAAACAGCACTGAGTCTGCAGAGGGGATCAAAGGCTCAGCCGGTGTTGAAATAACACAAACAAAAATTAACATGGAGAAGGTTTTTGCGCTAACATAAGCGGGGTTGATTAGCTTTCACTGTCTAAGTAAAATGCTCGCCAGTTTAGCTCACTGATTTCCATAAACAAACATATTGAATGTATCCTCACAAATATTGAATGTTGTTAAGTGACATAAAAATTATTTCACCAGCGCTATCTTGTTAAGAAAGTGGCAAACTTCTTATTGTTCTCTCTAGTGAACTCTTGGTAGTTTGAGTAGTGAGCATAGACTGTATATAAAGATGGATGTCGCTTTACCACTTATTCCTGTTGTACAAAAACAGAAGCCAAAATATCCTGGATATGGACACTTCAGTATCAGGCTCACTGCCAATGCATGCACTCGACCAATCAGGAGTCGATCTCAGCTGTCAATCAAAACATTTCACCATGTTTTTAGCAGTCAAATTACCAATTGAAACAAAACATATCTGATGAATGAACCATTGACGAACCGAACAACATAAAATAAATAACATGTACATTTACTTTTTAGTTTAATCCATGTCATGCACTAACATGGAGGAGGCAGGGTTTACAACCTATACTGCAGCCAGCCACCAGGTGGCGATCAAGATGATTCAAGATGTCCAATCTTTAGCTACAGTCTATGGTATTGAATCGTAGAGATTTTATACACTTACTTATCTTTATTATTGTACATCATTACTGTCAGTTATTGAGTTACACAATCTATCAAATGTGCAGCGTTGTTTTGTGGGATTGGCGGCAGAGAGCAGCTTACATGCCATGGACTCCATTTCTTTCACTCCATTGTGTTTTTGCCCTTAGAAAATGAGGGCACAAGTGTTAGCCAACAAGCTGAAGTTGTCTAAACATATAATCTATCAGATGTATCTGAGTACTGGAAAGACTGATTCAGTCAGAAACAGATGGTCCTGTTCGAATCTGTGTACCGTCTGTGTTTCTCAACAAACCTCCAACACGGCTGCCAATCAGAACTTGCATGACACCATTAACTTCTCCGATGAGAGCTCTTCTGTTTGAGTAGTAGATATCCAGATGTATTACTTACCTGCATGAAAGTCTGTGTATAGTCTGGTATTTTATAATGAAGGAATGCTTATGAAGTATTGGTTTCCATGACAATAAACACATAGACCATTTCTAGCTATTCACAGTTTGCAAAGTTTTAACAAAGTGTAGTCATCAGGTAATTCTACCGACAGCTGTAAACGTCTATATGGCTAACAGGAAAAATGCTTCACAATTCATCTAATTCTAAAACTGTAGCTTGGACTGGAATCTAATAGTGGCATACAATAATATGCCACAATGGCATATGCATCCATCCATCAGTACGTACAGGGAAGTGAGAGACAATGAGCAGCAGATGTAACGTGCTAACAATCTTAGTAAAGTCTGAAAATGATTCAAAAGAGATTCCTGAATTCTATGAAGAAAGATGAACTTGAACACAATGACTGGTGTAGAAAAAAGAGAAAATTATTAGCTCTTCTAGGAGGCGTGTGTGCTCTCGGTGCCATGCAGCGGAAAGTATGGAAAAATGCGGAATGTCGGAGCTGCTACAGATTCAGTTAAAAACAAAAAAATTACGTAAAGAGCGTAAGCACAAAAAGCAGGCAACTTCTGTCAGTCCCCAGCTCTAGTAGTAAGCCACAATGTCCATCAATAGTTTATGTTGAAGCAGTGAATCTGTCCATTAGTTCATAGATCTGTCTTTATCTCCAGTCTCTTCGTCCCTGTAATATTACATTGTTAACACAGTAATTATTGCTTGTCTACGCTATGAAGCTAGTGTTGCTCACTAAGTCATTTATTTTTACCAAAAAGTAAAAATGATAACACTATCAGGTGAACAGTCGCTGCGAATAGGAACAACATACACACCCACTCAACCGGTGTGCACATCCAACCCAACTTGAGACCAATTCATCAAATGTCATGTTCAGAATTAGGCTGTGACGTCTTCAATCACAGCGCTACTGTGCCGAACGCACCCGGACACAAGAGACACAGTCAGAGACGTGTGCAGACCGAATCACCCTAGCAACGCAGTCCCGAGCTACACCCCGCAGATGTGGGTCACACCGCTGTGTGTTTGGAATTCTCATTTTCATTCAACGGTGGAATCGTCCTGCTGAACTGGCTGAAGCTGGCGGCCCTACACCTCGCCCTCGGCACTGCTCCGTCTCCAGCCGGGGTCTGCGTGGGGCCTGGGGGGAGGGTGCTGTAGCGGCCTGGGATGGAGAGGCCCGGTCCCGGGGCGAGCACGTTGCTGCCAGGCTGCAGCGTGTTGTCCTTGGCGAAGAGGCTCTGGATGAGCTGGAATTTCTCCTTCTCTTCCCTCAAGAAGACGTCCACCAGGAGCTTCTTCTCCCGCTTGAGTTGCTCCACGATGGTTTTGGGGACGTCAGGGATCACCCAGGCGACCACGAGGCTGAGGAACATCACAAGGTTCTGGAGCAGAGAGGGAGAGAGAGGGAGGGTTGCAGAGATGAATGAAAAATGACTGGCGGTCTACAATATTTTTCTGTGGAAGTTACAAGGAATCTATAATATGTAAATGGTAAATGGATTTGTATTTATATAGCGCTTTTCTAGTCTGATGAAGACCACTCAAAGCGCTTTACAGTACAGTTTCACATTCACACACACATTCATACAGTGCATCTATTTGCAGCACTTTGTTATTCTATGGGGGGCTATTGAGGGTTCAGCATCTTGCCCAAGGACACTTCGGCATGCAGATGGGTCAGACTGGGGATCGAACCGCCGACTTTCAGGTTGGAGGACGACCACTCTACCCCTCAGCCACAGCCACATATGTAGGTGCTCAGGTTTCTTCAACACAAATGCATTTATGTTGATGGGTAATTCTGAGCCCTAATAATATCAAATAATGAAAGAGTACCTTGATATATAATGGTTTTTTTCTGTCCTACTTTATTTTGGGGACAATCATGCTTTAATTTCAAGTTCACAGAGCTTTGAAAAGAAGACTTTCATTTGGTAGACACATGTTGGTAATTGGTTGAAAGCGGAATGAGTTGTTTATGAAAGGAGCTGGTGGGAAAGTGACTGCGGCATCTGGTCGTGTCTGCGACCATAAAGAGACTACAGCATGATCCACCGAATTACAACTGACTGGTCCACAACCGCATGCACACACAATCACTTCCTATGGCTTTTTACTTTACAAATCACTTCCATACAACTGAGCTACATGAAATGGGCAATTGAACAACACGTACAAAATCTATGCTGTGCTTTTTACTACACTGCAGTGCAACTTATGTAGCCTACTGAAAACCCATAACTGTATGCACCTGTTGAAGCACTCGCACAGATTCCTATGTGTAATATGCTTATTATTCTGTGTCAGCTGTAATAAGCATCAGATCATAAACAGGAAAATAAACAATAAGATCACATACTTGGAACAATATGACAAAAGCCAGTCGTGCAGCCAGGACACACCAGTAGTGTTTGGAGAACTGGTACGCGTCTGGAGACCAAGGGGGCTCCCTGTAGTCTTTGTACCTAGAACAAAAGCACACATTAAAACCTGATGGATGCTGGAGGGAAGAGGAAACTCAAATTCCTTTACTGTTTTATCGTTTCATGCTTGATGGGAAATAAATAGAAAAATGTATTGTTTGGAATCATGCAGGTGGTTCACATGAGCAGCACAAAAAAGACGGACCACCTACACAACAAAAATCCCAGTCAAAGCACGATCCAATGAACGTATTGTACGACAGGTGATCGCTGGGAGCTGCTTCAAGTCTGTCACAGTCCACTTTTATTTCAATCCTGATTTATCTTTACCAGGCTGAGGCAAAGAATCATTACTACATATGACTCACTCCCTCAGCCTGGGACCTGACACAAAGTGCAATAAACTTTATTAGGACTCCTTTCCTTTGTTTTCTTTGTAGTAAACACTCTTTATTGTGCTGGCAAAACAAACTGAAACAAGCTGAAAACTCGAACCACATGTGGAGCCATAAAGGCCGGCGTGCTCACGGTGAAGAGGAGAGAGAGAGGAGAGGGAGACAAGAGAGGAAGAAAGAGAGGAAGAAAGAGGAGAGAGGCAGAAGAATGACAGTAAATAAGTTAAGACAACGAAAAAAGTTAAATTGAAGGAATATAAGGAGGGAAATATAAAAGAGAAGAATGATAAAGGCAGGGGGAGATGTGATCTCTTTGTGGCAAATAAAACACTAGTGCACAATAATTAATTTGACAAGGCAGGATAAGAACACACTCACCCACCCACACCCACACACACACGCACAAGAACACACACACACTTTCTCTCTTATCTGTTGTGGCCATCAGTAATGTGGAGTCCAGTTGCAGTTAAAGGCCTGATGGAGTGATGGCTCTAACACATGAAAATGCAAACATATTCCTGAGCCAAACTTTGACTCTATATTTATAAAATTATGTCCCATTTTTGTTTACACTTTGTTATCTCTGAAAAAGTTAAACACTGACAAAAATTGTCATTATTAGTCACTGACATGCTGATGGTTGGAACCAGGCCCGATGACTGTTGGGTGTAATACTTGATATTAAGTGCACAGACTGTTGAAGGCCGTTGAAATGAAAAAAGAAAAAGAAAATGGTGGAGTAAAGTAAACTCTGTGGCGGCCAAACAATTCAGGCGCCAGATATTCTGAATCTGTTGGTTCCAGGATCAAAAGGAAAAGTTAAATGATAAAGTTACAGCTTCATGACTCAGAACCGATGTCTCACGAAACCACAGGGAAGTGTGTTGGTGTCCCATCAGTCAGAGGAGCACAATGTAAATGTAAATGAAAATCTGGAGTTTGAAGAAAACAACCTTTGATGCTTTTTTCCTGTTAATCTGCAGTTACGAGGAGGCCAGACTGAATAAAAGATGAATCTAGTGGATCGGCATGTATGGACAGACATCTGGTTTCAACAACACACAAACACTGATAGTTCAGATGAGACCACATCTTATGTATGGGATAAGTATCGTGCCATATTTTGAAAGAAAAAAAACTCCATGTCTATACCAAATAATTTGGTCTTTAGTGTGTGATTGGACTGCACTTCAGCAAAGAGCAAACAATGGGTCAAATGCCCGTGCCTCCAGGATCCTGACTTTCTGTGTTTCTGATCAGAACTGGGGGACAATGCTGCGAAAGATCATGTGATTCATGAACTCGCAAATATGTGGGCTTGACTTTGAATCAAACAATGCAATAGAAGTGTAGGTGTGCTGCAAAGTTTTCAAAATCAAGATTTGCCCTTTTAAAACTCAAGTTTTCACAGCTTTTTCTCCAATGTAAGTGCACCAGTTTTCAAATCACTATTCACACTGTTTACGTTGACAAACCTGGAAAACAAATGGATGCACTTGGAGAACAGTGACAAATTTGACAAAGTGACAAAGAAGGAAAACTCAAATACAAAATAATATTTGCAGAGATAAATTTCTTTCAGACGATGAAAACAATTTGCAAGAAAACGCAAGATCTTGCAAAATCATTTTACTGGATTTCAAGCTTTCAAACAACAATTTGGACCTTTCACAGCATTTTTTAAAGTTTTTGACTTTGGCATGATATTCATCCCATACTCGAGAACGCGTGTTCAGGAGTTCGTGGTACGAAGCCAAGCTGTATCCATGTGGATGCAATCTCTCCTACATAACGTAAATAGGGTGTCACCCTCTGTTCCACTACAGGGTTAATTTATAATGTAAGTGTTTGGATGCAGTCAGTCTTTCATTTTATGGAAACCTGAGTCTGCTCTCAAGCAGAACAACCAGCTGAGCTGACAGTGTGGGTGTTAGTGCTAAAACACCTGCAGCACAAAAGCACATTTATCAGTGCAAACGGCAACAAATTAAAGTTTGAGTTTGCTCCTGAATATGGACCAGAGGACCAACAATCACCAGCACGACTGTCTTCCCCACACTGGTTTCTTACAGCAACGGTACATAACAACAGCCACTGCGGTGAAGTGGTAATTACATCCTGATTAGACGGAGACGGAAAGAACGACAGAGTCTCTTCTGTGATTGAAACGTTGTCTACCTAAACAGTTGTGTGGTTTGGAGTCAGAGTACTGGGGTTGTTTTGGTCATCAACTGTCATTTCCTGTCAGTCGCTTTAACAACATTAACACAACAATTATTACATAAGTATAATGACATGAGCTGACTGCTTTCAAATGGAATGGAGTAAACATCATGACATCTTTAGAATTTAGGAATCGTCTTGGTACTCAAGTATCAGTTCTCGTGATATGTCAGCTAAAGAATCAAAGATAAGTTTATTCAATCATCAATCAATCAAATTTAATTTGAGTAGCCCATATTCACGAATCACAGTTTGTCTCATAGGGCGTAACAATGTTCGCCATCTTCAGCCCTTAACCCTCATCAAGAGTAAGGAACAATAACCCAAATAAACCCTCTGTAAAAGGGAATAAATATGTAGAAACCTCAGAGAGCCACATGTGAGGGAACATTCTCCCAAGATAGACAGAAGTACCTTAGATGTTCTCCCAGGAGAGTAAGAACAGCATTGCAGCAGAAACTATGAGCTCAGACTATTTGCGTGGACAGTAAAAACTTTATGGACAGTGGTGGGAGAATGCGGTAGCTTTGAATTATCGGAAGAAAGAACTTTGCAAATAGCACTGCACATAGTTGTTGCACAAGTTAGAGATCTCTTACTTTATTGCAAATATGTGTAAATATATTTTGGTTCAGTATGAAACTGGAAACCAATAAATAACCAATGGGAAACACTTGTCGTTAAACTTCAATCATGGGTCAGGGTTAAAGTGTGATGAGTCAGAACACCCCAGCAGCAGGACACTGCAGTCGACCAACTCTCTGTAAAGATTTCCAGTACCAGGCTTCTATATTTATCTAAGAGGCGGGGGGGTGCAGTGGAGGGACGGGGGAGTGAGTCGGCAATGGGAGACATTCCCCCTTTTTGTTAATCTTAACATCATCTTTAGGAACAAATCCATCCTCTCAGATCACTGAATGCACAGACGAGATAAAAGACACTGAAGTGATTTACTGACAAATGTCTGGATTATGCGGATCCATAAAGCTACAGAGCCAGACACCTGAGACCTGAGCGGTAGCTGGCAATCACATTATATCCACACCTCAAACATGCCTCAATATCTATTTGAAGCTAAATTGAACCATAATAAACACAATGAACATGATCATTCTATAATGAGCTGAAAACTAACGATTGTGCCCACATACACTAACTTTAGTATTATATACTGTATATTTTATATTATTTATTATACTAGGTGTTCTTTCATTTTGTTGTATGCAATGCTTACAATGACAATTCAGATTTAATTTATAAAAATGTTTACTGATGTAATAAAGCAAGTGAGAATTGGTCATTTTCTCATAAAGTGACTTCTTGTTGCAACCCGTGGAGTCGCCCTCTGCTGGTCAATCAGGAATAGCTTTCATATACATTCTATGCTCGAGCGCCACAGCAGCCTTCACCCAGTAAGCGGTATAGCTGATGGATGGAGAGAATCAAGGTTTTCATACATACATACTTTGTTTTAATCATGAAATATCTCCCTGTGTTGTCAAAGCTTAAAACAATCAGGAGAGGAATGCAGGAAACTGCGATGAGTCGTTCAACGCATCAAGGATGAAGTTTAACGCTGACACGACATAATAGGTCTCTCACATCCACACACTCTGTCATGAAAGAAATTCCTCCGGAGCTAAAATAGATGAAAAGGCCTGATTGAGCTGTCTCACTAAGCACTTGACTAGCGGGTATAGAAATAACAGAGGGGCCGGCAGAAATGTGTCTGTGTGTGTTAGCGAGGTCTTATGGTGTCTGATTCTTTCTCCTTATACAGTCATGTGTGAGGAATGCTGCCTGCGAGAGGCAACTCTTCTCTCTCTCTCTTTTCTTCGATCTGTTCATCTTTCGCTCACCAATAATTCAGATTTGTTACGTCTCAGATAAACTTCCTGTGTGAACAAAACTGCCAAACAAGAATCCGTGTCCTGACACTTTAACTCAACTCACCTGAGAGGAATTAAAAGCAAAATGTTATTATCAAAGAGCAATTTGCTCTCTCTTTATGTGTGTTTATGTGTGTGTTTGGTGTGTGTAGGTGTGTAGGTGTGTGTGTGTTCTGGACGCTCCATGTTTGGATATAATAGTGCAGCCCAGCAGCAACTGGAGCATCTAACTCAATTTTCTATCATAAGACTGCTCAATGAGATTATGATTAGATGCGAGGGACCTGAGAATGTGTGTATATGTGTGCGTGTGTGTGTTTGTGTGTGGTCCATGTGTTCCTTGTGTTGCGGTGACATACTGTAAATCTGTAAACTCAGTATCATTACGGGGTCTTATTTGATTAATACTTTCGACATCTTTCAAAGATTTTCACATCTTTCACATCCATACCAATACGTTTTTGTTTTAAAACGAAAATGATCTACTAGCGCTTTAGCACTGCATCATTAATAATCCCAGCTCATAGTAACTCACCTGAAAACACATATCACCTGACCATTTCTCGGGGCTAGTTCAGCGTGAACAGGAAGACAGATTTTCTACTCTGCAGTTTGGTTTGGTGCTTTGCGCAAAATACTACGAATAAAAAAACAGCAGTGGTGAAAAGAAAGAGGAGGGAATTCTTTAATTCGATAATTGGATAACGAGGGGAGACTGTTATTGACGGTAAGCTATGCTACGTAGTCCGCTGACCAGTAAGTTGGAGGTTTGATCCCTGGCTCCTCTTCTAGTGAAGATTGGTGACCCTGTCATCGTTCTCAAACATCTCTGTTTCTACTAGAGCTGTCAAACGATTAAAATATTTAATCGTGATTAATCGCATTTTGTCATAGTTAACTCGCGATTAATCGCAATTAATCGCAAATTTGTATCTATTCTGAATGTTCCTTCATTTATTATTTTTCCATAATTTTACTTTCGTTTTAATGCTCTTATCAACATGGAAAAGTGGATTGGCTTGCTTTATGCAAATGTTTTATATTATTGAAAAACAACATTGCCAAACAGGGCGGTACAAAATAAGATTATAAAGTGCACATTTCAGGTAAACAAGGACTCTCCCTATAGTGCAGTTAAACCATGGCTTAATATTTTCTTTTTTTCAAGTTTGCTGTGAACATAGCAGTCAGTCCTCTTATTTCAGAAACAATGAACCATAACAGTTAGGTTACCAATAAAAGGTTAGCCTACTACTTCTTTGCTTTAAGCTAGCTACTCAAACAGACAAGCAACAAATAACAAACAAACAAAATACACAGGCAGGTGTCGGCCTACTTTGAAATAAATGAAACACACAACTTTGTAGGGCTATTTGAGTCCTCCCCTTATTTGTGGAAAATGTATGAAATAAGAAGTACCCTATTTTTAAATAAATAAAAACATATAGCTGCAGCCTAATAGTGTAACGGACTGGGTTTATGTTTATGTTTGGTTTTGACGTATGCTCAGTAAAACACTGTTGAAGGAGCGCTCTGATGTCTGACGGTCATGAAGGGGTCTGGGTGGGACATGTGACTGTTTTAACCAATAGGATGGGGGGATCGGGGATCAATGAGGAAGTGAAGTGTTGATGTCTGCGAGAGACGGAGTAACAGCGAGAGGTGCACATGTTCGTGTAGAGGAAAATACCAGTTACTAAACCACGAAGAAGTTCCGTGTCCTGTGGGACGCTACAATAGCTTTAAAATATATATTTTAGGTGGCGAAATATTAAAACAAAAAGCGAGAGCAGGTCAGACTGGAGGCGAACACAGATACTGAAGCTGCAGCTGCAGCTCTGCTTTAACTCGAGTTAAAAAAATTGACGGCGTTAAAATGGGTTTGCGTTAACGCCGTTAATAACGCGTTAAACTGACAGCCCTAGTTTCTACCCATCAATACCCTCACTTTTCAATCTAAAACATGTATTATAGGCAGGTGTAAACATGGCAATTGTGATAGCGTGGCAGAGGGACAGAGATAGTGTGTGTTATCTGTTATAATGTTAAATAAATATGTATATTATATCATTATTTTAGAACAGAACTCATTGCTACTTTGTTCCAGTTGCACCAGTATCAGCCGCAGGGGCGGAGTGAAATGGTAATCCAGCCCGGAAATTTGACTTCATCCCAGGCCACCTTAACGCAAACCATCACAGCGCCAATACAGTGCCTCCTGCATGAGATCCAGGAGGGGATCTGTAAACAAACAAGAGTCAAAGCATTCCCAACCCCACCAAACACACAAACACACGCAGACCCGCATTACCAAATATGGCTGCAGTCAGGTAATGTGGGATGGCAAAAAAAAACAAAAAATGCCTCTCTCTTTTCTGCTGCGTGAGAGAACATGTGCGTCTCACATGTTGTTGACATTGCTTTTTAAATTCCGATTTCTTTCCCATGTCATTGCTATCTCTCTGTCACCCTCTCTGTCAATGGATCGGTTAAGAGCTGAGAACAGGGACAGCGTCTGGCATCCTGCAGCTATTGTTCCAAGCCCAACTTGCATTGTTGGTCTGTTGATTACAGAGAGCGAGAGGAGGATCCAAAGTTGTGGTCCAACATGTTCCAGATAGTCCTTGACAGATAAAGGGTCCTGGTCACACGACAACCATCTGTCATTTCAAAGTCTTAATTTGAGAGAAATTAAATGAGAATCGTTGGGCTTTGTAGTCAGGAGGCATTGATTGTTGCTCATGTGCTGTTAAACAAACATGTGGTGGAGCTGCCTCACAGACGCTTTGTCGCTGGTTGCTACATAACTTACAAATTAAATTAAAAAAGTATAAAAAATTAGTCTTGAACATCATCATGATACATACTTAAAAAGCGTTAACCTGTTAGATTAGGTGTAGCTCTAGGAATGGTAGTGTCTGACTGTCTGTCCCCCCAAGTTGGTCCAGGCTGAAATATCTCATCAGGTATTTTCATATCCTCGTGGTCCCTGAGGCATGAATCCCCCCGACTGGGCTCTACAATCACAATTGCTGCTTTTACATGCACATTCGTAAGCAAGAAATCAGGTTATTCCTACCCCTGTATTCATGGCAAATACAAGTATACCAGTTGACCGTTGTGATGGGTGGCAATTGAAAATGAGGTCGCATTGGCTTGTTAAATCCCACCATGGCATATTACCATGCAGCAATGGGAGATGAGAGCAAATATAGATATGCAAGCGTGACTCGTGGGATCGAGTCGCCATGATGGAGTTCAGTTTTCAGGAACAGGGATGAGATGTATTCCTGCATCGGTATCCTGGTTAATTACAGACTACTCCAGCTTGTTAAATCTGCTTTTTTGAAAAACCAGGATACTGAAGACAGGATACTTATAAAACCTGACCATGATAAGAGTGAGCATGTTCACGCAGTCACTGATGTTCATACTTGCTTCTAGGTAAATACCTTGGCAACTCTACCTGATGGATTGCCTTGAATTTTGGCATGTCAACATATTCCTCAGGATGAATGTAATATTTATGGTGATCCTCACTTTTTTCAGCGAGTGGGCTACGCTCAATTAGTCAAAATTCTTAAAAACATTACCCAGAACAATATTTTGTATACTAACTGAGTGCTGATGAGGGTATATTGTGATATTTGCTCAGTCATTCATGTTTTGCACATACTGCTCAGACCCTACTCCATTGATTTTAATCAATAAAGAGCTTATGATGTAGCTCAACACTTTTATTTTAGCAATGAGACAAAAGGTAACTACAGCTCAAAGTAAAGCATATAAGCGAGTAAATCCTGGAGACATCTTGAATGCTATATTTTATTCATGAAGCGTTGTTCAGAACGAAGTACACTGAATTAAGACCTCCTGGTAACAAGAGTGGTACCAGCCAACTTCCTGTCTGCTCAGGGAACAAGCACTGTCTTGACATGAAGCAGGATCTACGCCTAAAAGTACCACATTCATCATACATTCAAAAATCTTCTCCTGAGAGAAAATCATATCCCACATACGAAAACTCTGTGTGAAGGATTTGTGGTTAAATTTCCCTCCTTCTCGATTTTATAATGGTTTGATTTATCTGCTTATGTTGCGCACGTATTGTTTTGCTGTCGCTGTGAAGTTCTCTGACTAAATATATTTTTGATTTAAACCTGATACCTGTCAGCAGAGGTCACGAATGCGGATTCAGAACAAACAAATACAAATATCCCTGGAGTAAATCTTTCTTTTCTCTTGCCCCCTTCAAACAAAGGTCAGAGGTCACCTGAAGATCAGTACAGGCTGGAGGTCGTGATTCTCTCAACATCAGCAGAAGCTTTGACCTCAATCACCTATAAAGCACCACATTTTACGAGTCTCTCGATTTTGAAGTTAAATCAATAACAACCACTATAATGATCACAAATATGCTGTATGTGTTGGCAAAGTCAAAATCAATGCACATGTAAGAATCGTTTCTCTGGCTCTGCTGGTGATTTTCCAACAAGTTAGTGTAATGACCAGCACGAAGCTACCCAGTAAAAACAGAGAGGGCAGATTCCTTCCAGCTGTCGACCTGATCGCTGCATTAAATGCAACAAGCACGTCAAATTCATTTAAGGAGCTATTTGTGGTGTATTGAAAAAGTAAGACTAAGTTTGTGGAAAATGCAAGATAACAGTGGATAAGAGACCAAAAAGGACAACAGGTGACTTAATGTGAAGCTGGAACAGACATTTTAATTTGTCATGGTCAGAAAAACTGACCTCAGAAGTCCTAAAGTGAAGAATAACTTAATTTGTCATAATCATTTTTAACATCATCAAAAAATCGCCTGCCACTTGCCTTCAGGGTTTCCTTAAAAATAACTGAGGAGCTGCTAATAACAACAATTTGATAACAATGGCTTCATTCTATTTAAGTGTAAAATGATCATGAACCTGACAACGAAACAACTTCATGGAATTCAGACAAACAACCATTCACTCTCACAATCACACCTACGGTCAATTTAGAGTCTCCAGTCAACATAACCCCGATCTGCATGGGAGATCGTGGGAGGAAGCTGGAGTTCCCGGGAAAAACCCACAGAGACACGAACATGCAAAACTTCACACAGAAAGAGAGACTTGACTAAACCGGGACACAAACCAAGAACCTTCTTGCTATGAAACGACAGATCAAACCACTCAACCACCGAGCCGCCCATCTCATCCATTATACATTTAATATTTTTTCCCCACGGTCAAAAGTTTTATTTGTGTAAATAGGCCAATAAAGTTGTGCATTTGTCGGATGTCACAGAGATTGGCCTCACACAGAATAACCAGCGGCTGTTTTGTTAAACTACCTAATATACTATCTGATGGAAAATAGTTCTGTTGCAAATTACCTGTTTCATTTACAATTCTTTTTAGTCATGATATCTTTTAAAAATATTTATATAGACTTCCTTTTTTGGCATTTTGCCTTTATTTAAATATCTACAAAGAGACAGAGCAACAAAAGCAGAGACAAAAACTTGGGTGAGAAGGCGGGACAAACAAAGGGAACGAGGAAAGAGGGAAAGAGTTTAAGTAACAAAAGCTACTGCAACCCTAAGACATAAATAGCCAGCAAGCAGAAAAATAAATGTACTCATAATTTACTAATAAAAACTAATTTAAAAAATGGAGCAGAAAAACTCAGTTTCTACAAAAGGCCTCATAGGGGAAAAAGTGATTCTCTGTAAATAGACTGTGACTTGGGTTTGTGGACACTGGTGACAGCTCTGAATCGTAACCACCGTGCCGAATTCATAGTTTACCCACATTTTTTATTTTGCGCTTCAACACTGAGTATAGTGGAGAGAACATGACTGCAGAGATGCAGAGGCATGCTCTGCCCACTCAGGCAGAAACTCTCTTCAAGCTCCTCACATGGCTGTTTTTAAACGCCATTAAAGATTGAAAAACCTCAGGGGTCGGCCTCGATCGCACCACCTGTCTATTCACCATCCACCCATCCCACCACCCTGCTTCTCTCCTTTGCATTATTTCTACATGCGTCCACGCTGCCCTCTCCCTGACTGTCCCCCCCTTGTCTGGATCTTTGCGTCTTATCATCTCATCTGATCATCTTCCTCAATGATATCTTCCCATTTCATCTCGCTATCCCCTGTTTGACACCGTCCTCCATTCAGTCATCCGCTCGTGACCTCTCTCCCACCGCCAAGGCCCTGTGCATGTATGCATTCATGCAAGAGACCCCCCGAATTAACTGGGTCAAAAGGAAAGAGAGCAAGCCAAAAAAAGAAAAAAGAGAAAGAAGTGAACTGTCTGGAGCATCTGACATACTTTGAATTACATACTGCGCTGAATCATTTGCTCTGAGCCCAGAGGCGTCGTCCGCGCTGCCTGGATACAGTCTGTACATACACAGTACACCCCCCCCCGCAGACACATGCTTCCTTCTTGGAACATCCACCAGCCAATTTCACGCCTTGAACTCGCTCGGGACGAAGGGGTTCTTGTCGTGTTTCGGACGGGACATGCCGCACCACTCTGACACAAAGACTCGATTCAATGCATTGCAATTCCTCGCTCTCTTATGTAACAGCAGGTCAGCCCCAGCTATCTGTGGCCACAGGCATCCATGACCTTGTCCTCTGCAGCGATTTATATTGGTGTTATGAAAGAGACGTTTGCCCCTGGCACTCGTGAAAATGTACAGAAGATACAATGGCGCACTGTCTGGAGCTATGCACTGAATGAGCTTCACTGGCCTTGTGACATCATCTGTCATATCCGTTGTCATTAGCTCAGGATTCAGAATGCGACCACGCTGGAAGGTGTGTCTCTCAGACGAAACCAAGTTGGCATCTCAAACCAAAAACTGCTGCAACTTTTTAGATTGCTTATGTTGTTTTATTTATTTCCTCCGCCAAGGATGTTGTGTTTTCATCTGTGTTTGTTTGTTATTTAGCAGGATTACGCTGATTTCCATGAAATGTTCTGCAGGGGTGAACCTCGGCCAAAAGAAGCACCCGTTACATTTCGGTGCAGATCAGGGGATGGATTAGGTAACTAAGGTTCGGACCAAGTTAGTTGGAGACATTTTCATAAAGGGATATTCTCTAAATTATAAGATAAGATAAATTTTTATTTATCCCACACACATGCACAAACATGCACAGACACACTCATGCAATTGAGGTAAATTTGTCCTCTGCTTTTATCCCATCTTTTGATTTTTTGGACAGATCCAGGTTCATCTATTTGTTGTTATTCTATCCAGGTAAGTTTTTGTTGAAACTCTGTCGAGTCGAACCGTGGAGTCGAACCAGCATCGAACCAGAGACCTTTTTCTGCCAGTAGTCCAAGTTTCTGCCACTAGTCCACCGCCTCAATTTGATTCAAGAACATCTTATCTGTTCAACTCTATCTCAGAAGCAAACTTCTGCAGCCTCAAAAGATAGATGCATAAGGCCTTTGATGGCCAAGAATGGGATTACCTGTGGCAATTTAATGTTTTAATCTAAGAATATATATATATATATATATATAGCAAAAATACTTAATTATATAGCAACCATATAGAGGCAAAAGATATACATGGATCACAAAAACAGAATATCCTGTCTTGCTTTATGGCACAAAACAGGAAGAAGGCGTGCACAGTTGCTGTTGACAACACAGGCCGACAGGTAAAGGCTGTTAATGTTTTGCATGGCTTCGAGTGTAAATATAAGAAAGGGCAAATCAGTAATCAGTCTGTTACCTAAGCGTTTCTAGATATACATATTGAATTGAATCTTGAAAGGAAAATACAGGATCCAGTTGAAGATTGACTTCCACTCCATAAACCAAAGGAGAGATGGAGACGTCCCTCTGTCAGATTAAATAGATACAAGCCTTGACACAAGCATGATTAGGAAAGTTATAGCTTGTTGACACAGAGTTTCAAGGGCGATGTTTATGTATTTGTTAAGGTCAAAGTTATAAGTTATGACAAGACAAGCTCACGCTGTTTTATCCACAAACACAAAAATCCCCCGTACTAAAGGCTCTTATATACTACTACGTGTCCGTTTCTCGGAGAGTTCTCAGCAGGGGGCAAAGACTCTTTTTGATTTTTACTTCTCCGTCAGTCTACGTCCGGAAAAAATTCACCGCCAAACCCATAGGTGGCGCAACGGAAGACGAGCTCAGAGAGGCCTACCCCATTTGGGAAGAAGAAGTCCACGTGTCTCTGTTGACATGTTAGCTTGCGTCCTACACACTGAACCATGGCAACTAACAGAACTAAATAAAGTGACACCCAGCGGGTCAAGATGCTGATGTTATAGTTTCTTAGCGCAGCGGTTCCCCGGTCTTGTTTCCGAACTGTGTTGCTGATTCCACAGCTTGAATCTGCTTGAGGCTACATGTAGCTAGAAGCTACACGGACCTAGCTCCCCCCAGCTTCCACACACAGTCAGCAGTGACTCCCGACACTAACTACTACTATCCAGTGTTTGCTTCTAACCTGACGGTATTATAGAAACAGTGTCATGATAGAAGTGGAATTAAAGTCGTGACGGCGGGTTCTTGCACTGTTACCACCGCAGTTAGCATGGTGGCTAGCCTAGCCCGCTAGCCTAGCCTGCTAGCGCCGTTTTGAAAGCTCGTTATAACCGTCTGTGACCGTGCACACATGCCCTCAGTGCTCTAACGAGCCACCGTCAGCCGGACAGCTCCGCTGGCTTAACACACACGTCACATTAATCGTAGAATCATAGTTGTGTTTGGGTTTGATGCTACATGGAAGTAAACAGGAAGTAAACAGGAAGTTTGAGGTCCGGAAATACGGAAATGACGTCATACGGAAATGATGTCGTTCGCGGACCAATCACAGCCAAGAGCGGTCCGTCGGGTCTCCAGCATGAAGACGGATAGTTAGAAAAATCAGACGTGTACGAAAAGCTGTACGAAGCATTCGGAGAGGGCGTTTCACGACGGATAGGGCGGTCTTATCTGTCCGTAATAGAAGAAACGGAGAGGCATAAATTGGCCTTAAAGACTTCAAATAGATTTACTGTGTCAAAGATTTATAGAGTTGACTTGACTGGGTTTCTTTAACCAAGTACAATAGGAAAAATCGACATGACAAAGTGACGGGTGTGTGCAAATTAGTGTGTATGTGCATGAATATGCAAATAAATAGGTATCTGTTTCGCTATATTTAACCAGGTGGACCTCATGGGTGTGTGTATGTGTGTGTGTGTGTGTGTGTGTGTGTGTGTGTGTGTGTGTGTGTGTGTGTGTGTGTGTGTGTGTGTGTGTGTGTGTGTGCGTATTTACCGGCAGACGGTGATGTCTCCAGAGTTGTGCGGGGCCGTGCCGGGTTTGAGACTGGACACGTTGAAGTAGGAGAGGGTGTGGTCAATGAAGCCGTGCATGGTGCCACTCTGACTGAACATGTACTGGTAGACGAGCCGAGGGATGAAGTCTGACGTGAAGGAGATCACAAAGGCCTCCGGAGGGAAAGAGCGAGACGGAGACACACATGGGGCAGAGAAATATTTTGTCTGTCAGCACTGCTCAAAATCACAGCGTGAGAAAATTGGTTTAGCCTGTAAAAGTTGCGATTTGCCAAATCTTCTCCCTCGGTTTTTTAGCAAAAGAGGTTCAGAGGTCAAAGTGTCTTTTTTTCAGATGTTGAACAGCACAAGCAGCAGTAACATCAAATGGAGTCTGTAGAACTGAGAGAGGCAAGATATGTTCAAAAAAAGGGGGAATTCTGCTTCCAGTTTTCCATCGCCTTGAAGCTCCCAGGGCAGCTTAAGTGTGTATATGAGTCCAGTGCCCCATAGCTCTAGGATAAATAAAAACTCCTGCTGCTTGTTTTTCCAAATCCTCCACAAATCTGTTTAGTATTAAAAGTAAACGGAATAGCATTTAGTTAGCTGGCCGGAGACAAATCCCGAGCAGAACTTCCCTGACCTCATACAAATACACACACCTTGACCTCCGCTGATCAGTATTTATGGGTCTTTTTGCAGAAGGTCATCACCAGGATTATCTCGGGCAAACACAGAGGTCTAATTTTGTATTTGACATCAACTAGCATCAGTGAAGGCAGAAGATAATTTAAGGTCTGCGCGGGACACGCACATGTCAGACGTGATGAGAGCTGGATTACATGTTGAAAGGTTTCTGCGGAGGAGCTAGAGGTCAGTGGCAAAGCACTGTGTTGAGTTGTGACCTCTGTCTCTAAAGACCCAGCCTCTCCCACAGTGCTGAGCTGCTGATTTCATTTTCATTCATATTATTTTGTTGAAAATTTACAATGAAATCTAAATTACACAATCACGAGTCTCGAGAACTATCACTATGACATAACATTTTTAAAACACCTGACTTATTATTAGTAATGCAACATTTTGGCCATGTAATAACAATACTGCCCATTGGCAATTTACTCACATTCATTTGTGTGAAAATATATATATATATACATATATACGTAACTGTAATATTCATAATTTAGGCTACAGTGTGTACAGCACATACAGTTCTATCTCTACACATCTGCCTTCATCACTAATTTAATAAGCAGATAATGAAATGCAGGAACACTGCATCAAATACTTACATTTATAATGACGGAGAACTTTCCCATTCCACTCAGTATGTTGTACCATATACCTACGGAAAGAGGAGCAGGCGTGAGTACATGAACTGTAATGTGCTATTTCGGTTCATAATATTGTGAGAACTGCTTGTAAAAGCAGTTAATTATTATATTTCATTTATGTTACATCCTTTATTTCTCTCAAGGCGCTATGTGGTGAAACCCTCACACACCTTACTTTAAAGGTCACTGTTGTGAGTCCCACAGAAAAATGATGTGAGAAAATGTCCTGAACAACAGGAACAACTGCTGACTCACAGGATGATGGCATCTCATGAAAGCCTATGGTTAAACTCCACAATGCAGCAGTCAAGCTGATTTAAGAGTTATTTGGGTTTTAGCCAACAGCAACAACCCAGCTCTATGGAACTGCTAAAAGGCATTTGTTTGTCAAGCTCTTGAAAAATGTAATCAGTCTAGTTTCAGTGTAGAGATGTCTGAAATGGGGATTCACAAGCCATACCATCCTAAATAACTGTGATTTATAGGAAATTCAATACGTATTATGAGGGATTTTGGAGATTTTGGTGAACTATATTATATATTTGTTGGAGGACTTTACCAATGTCCTTAGCGCGTATGGCCACCGGCCTGCGTAGCTCTGTGATAAACTTCTTGGCGTCCAGTCTGATCTCGATGACGTTGTTGAGCAGAGCGAAGAGCGGAGCGAGCGGAAAGGACGCCACGAACAGAGAGACAAAACCGAACTGGATGACTGCAGCAGGCGAGAGAGAGAAAGAGAGAGAGAGAAAGGGGATTATTAAACATGCTACAGTAGGTGAAGGGTTGATAATAGTAATTTCTATTTTGTTCATTTGGAACAATAAAATATTTATAACGGACCAGTCATGAATTGAAATCCTACACTTAAACAAATAAGACCACGTCGAGGATGTAGTGTAAGAGTGTTTTCAAAGACAGCCACATTTCCCATCATCCAGCTGCTGCTGCTGTGGGATTATGGTAAAACAGTAACATATGTACAGACACAACCAACAATGAATGGCATTGTCAAATGTCAATCCGGTTTCAGCCTTCGTAACAGATCCTATTGTAACAGTGCTGGTGACACCCCACTACAGTTTGTAATAAACACAACCAGATGCTTGTCAGGTTCAAGTTTACCACACAGTAGTAAGTATCATGAGTGTCAGAACATGTCAAGTACTACAACTCTGCCTCAGTCATGGCCGCTGTGGCAGAGCTTGGGCTCAGGGTTTAGTGCAGTTTTTTAAAGGAGCAATTTTACAATAAAATAAAAAGGAAAAAATAAAACTGTATTGATACATTTATTCCTTCAATACAAAAAACATATCTCAAAGTGCTATACATTATGTATGTTATAATATAGAAAATAAATAAATAAAAATAAAGTGCTTAACAACAATTTATGTGCATAAAGACATGAAAACATACAATTACTATAAAAACTGTTGCAGAAAATGAAATGAAGTTCTCTTTAGGTTAAACGTGAGTCAACAGAATGTGTGTCTGAAGAACGAGGCCACTTTATACGAGAAATAAACTGAGGTGAGTTCAAGTTCAAAAATGTACATAAAGAAAAGTTAACTACAACATTATACAGCAGTGCATTTATTATCAGCAGTATTATTAAAGTTATGCTTCCCTTTCAAAAAAATTTAATGTGCTGGCTTCCCTGATATCTAATGAAAAATAATAAGAGATGCTAATCATTTGTAGTAATGTGCTAACAAGGTAAAGTAAAGTTCATTAGTTCCGGTTCCTGCACAAACACGGGATGATTTACGTCGTGTTTCCAGAAAGACTCATTGCTTTTGTTGTGTTTCCTTAACTTGCTGGAGACATGAGCTTAGTTAAAATTGGATGCACTGACATCTACTGTAATTTCACAATCACATGCAGCACATTTAAATGCTGATGAGATCATATTACTGTAAGTGTGCTCCCATTTGGAGGAGGCATAAATCTACTAAAGGCCCTGTAGGATTTGAAAACATCTGAGTTAAATGCCTGTAAGACAAACTGCTGTGCATGTTGTTTTGCTCCATGAAAACTGAGAGGTCGTACTAAATCTTCAAAGCTGTGTGTGATATGAACTTATTCCCAGTGATTTCGAGCAGCCATGTCTACCAAGTGACAGGAAGAGCGAGGTTGGCATGTGGGAAAGAAATAAGCAGAAACATTTTTGAGATTGACGGTCGTGAATGACGCTGGTCCGGTCAGGAGTCACACTGTTTGTGCCGTGGATCAGATGATGCCTTTTAAGGTTAAACCCTTAACACTGCAACAGTTAAACAGGGGCTTCTTATGATTAAGCAGTGTGTGGAACTATGTGTGTATATCTTTACTGTATGCTATGCACTCTATTAGATAACCCACAGACACATCATGCATGACTTATATTTAAACTAAGCAGGATGGGGATTTATTGGACAGGGCATAACAAATTACACAAAACACTGGATTGTGCAGCCGATTTACAACCCTGGCTGAGTCCAGGCAAATAGCAAAAGAGACATCTTTATAAGCAAATATATAAAGATCAATAAATGGTCAGAACAACATCCACCAGCTTCCTAAGAAGTAAGGAAGGATAACATGAGAGAGACGAGGCAGTTTCCCCTGATGCACTGATCGGAGCAGGGGAACTTCAGCAGTGTGGGAACGGGGATTTCCAGCGAGCCGGAGACTGACGGCTTCGACCTCGGGACGCCACGCACAGACAAAGAGCGGCGAGGAAGAAAATACAGCAGCAGGGCAGCGAGCGCTAGAGGGCAAGCTTAGAACCACCTCGTTATCTACCTGAGACGAGGTTGACGGGTTCGGGGGCTGGCCCGGGCACACACACACATGTGCTGTGCAAACACAAAGAAACACACACACACACACCTCAACATAAGCAGAGGGGCTCACGGATACATAGACGAACACAAGACAGAGATGTAACACAAACCCGGGGCAAACCATTCACACGCTGACAACTACGTGTGAGTGTGTGTTTGCATGTAGAGCTGAGACATTCTGACATTCCTCACTGTGTCAGACCTTTTCCGTCAGTTTCTCTCCCTCCCACCCCCCTCTGTTGTATTTAGCACATGGAATCTCCTCATTATCATATCACAGCACCCTTACAAATTATTTTATCCAAAGCGACTTACAATAAGTGCAATCAACCATGAGGGTACAAACCAAGAAAACTCTTGAAACTCTTGAAAGAAGCATGTTAGTACATTAGCTTAAAAAAACAACCACTACTTTTTTGAGAACTGTTTTAGACTTTCCATCTTCTTAACCAAAGTGTAACTGGAGGAGGTGAGTTTTTAGTCTGCCGCAGAAGATGATTAGACTTTCTGCTGTCCTGATGTCAGTGCGGAGCTGGTTCCACCATTTGGGAGCCAGGTTAGCAAACAGTCGTAATTTTGTTGAGTGGCTAGCTCTCAGTGAGGGAGCAGCAAGAGCGGACAGGCCGGGTTGTAAGGTCTAACCATGTCCTGGATGTAGACACAGCACGGTACGCAAGTATTAGAGTCTCGAAGACGATGTGGGCAGCCACTGGGAACCAGTGAAGGGAGCGGAGGAGCGGTGTACTGCGAGTGAATTTATTTTGGTTGAAAAACAGTCGAGCTGCTGGATTCTGGACCAGCTGCAGTGGTTGGATGGCCCTAGCAGGCAGACCATCCAGGAGGGCGTTGCAGTAGTCTAGGTCTACAGTTTATGGTCTAGGCGTGAGATGACAAGAGCCTGGACCAGAACCAGCGCTGCCTTCTGAGTGAGAAGAGGAAGTATTCTCCTGATGTTGTGCAGCGTGTATCTACACGAGCGGGTTGTTGCAGCTATGTTGGCGATAAGGGAGAGTTGACTGTGGAGTGTCACACCCAGGTTCCTTGCGGCCTGGGTGGGGGCACCATTACAAGTCAGAACTAAAACATCTCCAAAGACTGCTCTGAAAAGTTGGAAACATACACCTCCGCATAAACATACCGGTAGCTGCTATTATATATTCCAGTAAATTTTTCCAAATATAACCGCCTCAGGCCATTTTTTAGAACTCTTTCTAAGCTTATGTCTTGCCTTGTAGAATACAGGAGCAATATTTACCAGCAAAACTTGATTTGCTGTTAACAACATTTTGACAAAATCTAATTTTCTTTTCATTCTATGGCTGTAGCATAATCTTACTGTTTCACTATCCACAGACAAACGTTGGCACTTTATCAAATTGTGTTGCTGCATGTTCAATGAACTTCTGCTGCAATTTGTAAACCAGGAAACGCTCTGAGATATCAATCTGCGAGGAACATAGACTGTCGATAAAGATGGATGACACATCTGCACGTCCTCCCACTATACGCCCATTCGTGTACTCGACCAATCGTGAGTCAGTCTCAGGTGCATTTCAAACTCCCACTAATAATAACTTGTCAATGATTTTCCACCTTCAGAGAAGGACCTGCATTCAATGAAGTCTTTCGTATTTCTCTCATACAATCAACTAATCAACCAACCAACCAACTGACTACACAATCGACCAACTAACCAACAGATCAACCAAGCTAGCAACAAACAAAACAACCGACCAACAGAACAACAAACCAACAAATCAACCAACTAATCAATAGACCAACCGATAAATCAAGGTGGAGATACATTGTGATAATTGGGATAAACTGTGATAGAACCATAAAAATTTTTTATTTATGGGATACATCAGCTAATCACAATTGTAACCAAAACACTTTTAATTAATCGTAACTGCTAAGTAAATATTACATTTTTCATTGTGCATTTGTCAATAACTTCTTCATCAAATCGTAAGACTTCACTTTGTCCCCCCCTAAAAAACGAGATATACGCTAAGAGCTACTTGTGTTTGTGGTTCTGTGCATGTGAGTGTGCATGTGTTTGTATTTATGTAGCGGCACACATAACAACTCAACACCTGCATCTCTTAACCAGCTCCATATAAATCTCCCCTTCACAGGCAGTGAATCAGTCAACTTTTATGAGCACAGAACGGTTTCTCTTTGAACCAGTGAGCGTTCTGTGTGATGACATTTGGCAGACTGACATACTAACCGCAAACATTTATGAAAACTGTCAATACTCTTGATTTTATTTGACTCTCATCCTGATCACATTTTCCTCTGTGTTGACTTCATCTCATGTTACCGTGGGTTATCTCAGTTGATTCTCTGCCTCTCGGTCTTCCTCAGGATGCATTTTAACGATTCTCTGGATATTATTATATGATAATTACATTTTTTTCTTTTTTACTTGTGCCAACGACACTTAAAACAACCGAATAGTGCTTAGCAACAGTGACACTGCCAGTTTTCTACAGAGGGTCTGAATTCTCTACAAATGCATTAAAAACTAATATATGATCAAAGTTATTGTTTAAAAAATCTTATTTACACCCAGATGTTCAAACTTTATAGATTTCCATCACTGATGCCCTCCTCATTTTTAATCACAGTTCATGAGCTTTTCATTCTGTGCTTGTGCTAAAAACGTCTGCAGGCTTTGTTAATGGGAAACAAACAAAGTGGCTCAAACCGAGCCACGCAGCGCTGGGCCTGCCTGCTCAGGCACAGGGTAAGAATAAAAGAAGAAGAGGTCGGGGAGGGTTAAAACTTTTGGTAGCTCCATCTCACGCACACCGTGACTGACAGGCACAAATAGGGGAAAGGTAAAGCATCTGAGACTGTCTACACATGAAGGAGGAAAAGATTATTCATCTGTGACTTTATTTCAAGAATTTATGTGGATGGGTTTGTGATAGACAGGTTGGTAAACACATCCTGTAAACAGAATGTACACTTGTTTGCATGTGGATGAATGTAGCAAGTTCTGCACACTGAATGAGATCATCGCGGATCCTTAAATTCTTCATTCAAGATGTGCAAGTTTAGCTGAGTAGGGTCTTGTTGTTCCTCACAGATACAGATTACATAACACCTCCCAGAGATGAACAGAATACTCAGTTTAAAAGTATGCAGGTGTCTTAATGGCTGCTTGATGTCCCTGAGGCTATTATTCTCACTAACTCAGTTTGTGTGTGTGTGTGTGTGTGTGTGTGTGTGTGTGTGTGTGTGTGTGTGTGTGTGTGTGTGTGTGTGTGTGCGTGCGTGTGCAGACTCACTCATCTCCATGTATTCGGGCGTGAGGCCTTCAAATGGAGCCAGAGCGTGGTCCAGGTTCCACTGCTGTGGAGGCCTCTCCTCCTCCCTCTCCTCCTCTGCTAATCCTTTGTTCTTCAGCGCTCGGACCAACTTCTTCAGCTTCCTGTAGAGACAGACAGAGAAATGGATAGAATGATTAAGTGTAAAACGAGATTACCAGGTAATAGGAAGGTTATTTTAATATAAAGAATGTAATGTTACTCTGACTAAAAATTAATACATAATAAAAAACAAAGAGGAAGTTTTTTTTTACGTTATAACTTGAAGGTGCTAATGACTTAAAATTGAATGTGACATCATATTCAACCTTGTGGAACAGTGATGGATAGATGTACCTGTTCAAGTCAAATTGAACTGTATTAAAAGGTCCACTGAGTAGGATTTAGTGACATCTAGTGGTGAAGTTGGATGTTGCCCCCCCCCCCCCCAAAAAAAAAAATAAAAGCACGAAAGAAAACCTGTGGTAGCCCTAGTTGTCATAAAAACTCAAACGGTGTTTAGTTTGTCCAGTTTGGGCTACTGTAAAAAACATGAAGCCTCCACAGAGAGGTCCCGCTCTCAATGTAAATATGAAGGGCATATTCTTGAAGAAGAAAACAGCAATATGTACATTTTAGAATATCACACGTTATTTCATATTTAATTTCTGGTAATAGAAAGGTCATGTGTGTAGGGGCAGAAAAATCTGTAATATTCATTATGATGTTTTCATCATAGAACCTTTCATGTTTTAATGTCCCCAGGAGGCCACCATGGATTGTTCTACCCTCTTGAAAAGGGCAGGTGAGGCGATGGGTATTCAACCGGTTAGAATCTGCAATCTCAACACATGATGTTGCTGAATACTTCAGACTTTAATTTCTGTCTTCCTGAACAAATAAAAGAAAATAGTAATTTAGTTTTAGAACCTCGGTGATTTCAACTTGTCGGCAGGAAGCAGGATGATGACAATGGTTCGAGATTTGTACTCAGAAAAACCTTGTCTTGAACAACAGGGACTGACACGGTTGCTTTCTGAAACAATGTAGCCACACAGAGTATTTACAGGAGTTCAATAAGGCAGAGATCCCCTGACAGCCAGGAGCGAACTGTTTTCAGAGAAATATCAACACTTTCACAGAGACTGGCAGAGATGCTCATAAAGCTGTGTGATGCTAAAAGAGAGCAAGGTACGGCAAGATGAGTGCGGGAAAGTACAGCATTAGTGTGTTCATGTATATTAGCTCTTATTAGTGTCAACTTACATACAATATAATGTGTGAACATACACAAATGAGTGCATGTATGTCTGTATTATGGTGCATGCATGCATGTTTTTTTTATATGGGTTTCACACAAACACAATGGAATTACAGTTTACACGGTTTGTGCAAGGAGGAGGTCATAAAGACACAGACACACACACACACACACACACACACACACACACACACACACACACACACACACACACACACACACACACACACACACATACACACACACTGGTCAATGACAGTGATCAGAAACAGTAACCAGACAAAATGTTTAATCTGACCTAAGTTTTGCAGTATTTTGATTTGAATGTGAGAGAGGTACCATCCAGCACGGCTTCACATTGTGTTTAGAAAGGTGTCAAAGATAGTTTTGAATTCAATGGGATTCTTCAAAGTCACAAGCTGTTTGGAGACACTTGCACCTCATCACCCATGTTTGTGAGCTCTGGGTAGTGACTGAAAGAACAAGTCTGTGAATACAAACCGCTGACAGGAGATTTGTCCGTTGGGTGGTTGGCCTCAGCCTCATGTCCGGTTCCTTCTGGTTTGTTTGTGTTCTGCTTCTTTTTTTTACATCTGTTATGTCTTTAGACAGAAGCTTTTAGGGTCAGGTACATTTTTGCAGACCTGTAAAATGTCTGTGTCTTCACTCAACGACTCCTGAGAATCGCTATGAACCCGGCGTGCTGGCCCACAGTATAAAGACAGTGGCGTTCCTGGTCGCCTCCCAGGTGTAAAACTTTTGCGGGTGGATGAATGTGTAACAGATGTGGAGGTGGTATGTAGATGGTATGATGGTATGTGCCGCAGCTCGCTGGACGACCTGGAGTAACCACAGAGTCTGATGAGACTCATCCAAAGGGGTCGGGAGGTCAGGCTGCGCTCACAGGAACAGTAACAGTGCAGCTGGCAGCCAAGAGGCACCTCTGTTGTGTGACAGTTGTTATAGACAGAGCCGACCTCTGACCTTTGGGATTTGCATGTAAAGGCTGAGCTATTGCCATTGTAAAGACATGGGAGGAATGTTTTTGGAACAAAAAGAGGTGAGGGAGAGTTGCAGAGGGTTGTGAGTCTGTTGTAGCATTTTAACAAAGCTTGTCAAAGAGATACAGAATATATCAATGGTGTTTTTTAGATGTAAACTAAATTATACTCGTTGCTGGTTTAAATTTCACATTTATTAACAAATATATTTCTTTATAATCTACATTTAGGGTTTTAACATGGCTCATAATGCCACCTAGTGTTTCAAACCAACTTGGACCTTGCTTGCAGAGCCAACGCTTATATAAAGACCACGGATAGGGATGTCAGTAATATAAAAAAAAATGTAATTAACACCCTCTAATCAAAGATGGCGCCACCGGCAACCATTTGTGAGTTGGAGTCTGGAAAGCCCCACTCATTTTAAAATCTATGTTAAAACTTAACCCCTTATACTACCATTGTGTATCATTCATTTTTGAATGACTCGGGACCACCATGCTCCTCAGACACAGTTTTTATTTTATTTTATTGTTTAAACGTTGTTTTTTTAAAATACTTTTATTGATCTGTCTTGTTCGATTGCATTGCTAAGTATAATCTGGCTTTTGTATGATTTACTTACTTTGGACTTGTAGGCGCTACATAAAGAACGTTTATTATTATTATTTTTATTAAAACTATGATTTTATATCGTATGGGAATTAATAAAAATCATTACCAGAATTTTTTATTGGCTGATCATTTGGGTTATCATCACTGTCTATGTGTATGACAGGTGTCACCATCCAAGTGGTATAATCCACGACTGAGCTTATTGTTTGATCACTTTGTTACTTCCTCCTCCGTGGTGTACTTACGGGATTCCGATTTCAAAGATGTTGTTCTGGATCAGCTGCTTCCCGAGCATGATGATGCTGAGCTGGATGCACAACTCGATGAGGCAGCCTCCTGGAGCACACTGAGGGAGACATGACCACGTGGTATTTGTACCCTTGTGCTCTTGTTTTACATATTCAGATAAAAGTGTCATATCAAAAAGAGACTGATGACAAACCTCTTCCATCCGATAATCGTTAAAGACATACACGTAATTTCCAGGTCGACCTGCGAACCTGTGGAAACACAATGCAACGTTCAGACTCAGGCAGACTTGGTGCGGATCCTCATCAGGGGCCGGATTCTTTATTTAACATTGTGAAATAAGGTGTTGTTCAACTTTTTCACTGATTTCCCAGGGAATTATTCAGGTATATAATAGAAAAAACATCAGACACAGTTAAGGGACTGAGTGTTTCTGCAGCCTGATTGAATTTAAGTGGGATGTTGGGCCATTATAGTTATATATGTGCACAATACATTTACAATATCATTACAGGACGGATATGAGCAAACACACACACACACACTCATCTACACACACACAGATGCAGGACTTACCTTCCCTTGAAGAAAGCCACATAAAAGATGGGTGCGTACGCGTTCATGAATTTGAGTAAGAAGGCTTTCAGGATCAGACGCTCCTCAAAGTTGGTTTCTGTTTTGGGAATCTCTGAAAAGAAAAAAGAGGATGAAAATAACAGAGAATTTGTATGTACAGAAACTCAGGTTTGGCTGACAGGAAGATGTGGAGACATTTATATATTGCTGTGCTATAGAAATGAATGTGTTTCTGAGTCTTTTCTGAGAAAAGTAGTGATTCTGTCAGTTTGTTAATTGAAGTCATAAAATGATCACTGTGGTGGAAGTAGGTTAAAATACTGCCACTTTTCACATGGCACACACTCTGTCTCTCTCTCTATTTCTCTCTCACTCTGTGACACACACACACACACACACACACACACACACACACACACACACACACACACACACACACACAGTCGTTTCGCCTCGACTTGAAAGAACATTACCTTGAATGACATTGATTTCCTCCTACTTACCTAACCACAACCTAAAGCTTAAGCTATGTCTTCATCATAACATTTTATTATCTTTATCTTTCGTTATGAGGAGTATTTTCAGTCCCCATTAGGAGGACAAGTCCACATAATGTGACCCATAACAACACACATGCCCCCACATAAACACACAATCATGTCTCCACCTTAATCTTAATACAGACCTAACCTTAACCTGACCTTAAAATACATCTTCAACATAAAAATGTTATGATTTATGGGGACTTGCTTTTCTTATAATATGACTATGTAGTCTAATTTAGGTCATGCACGACCAGCAATACACCCATTTCCCCTCATTCTCACACATCTCCTTGCCATTCTTTTTCTTCTATTTCTGAGGTTTTGAATATGAATGTAAATGCGGTTGAAAGCTCATGGGATGACTGATGGGACAGCTGGAGCGTGAAAACATCAAAGTTTCATCAAACTGTCCAGCAAGAGGCAGAAACACTTTTTCTTCCTCTCCCACTCACACAAACAGGATGATGCCAATCTTTCCTTTTTTTCTTGTATTTGAATTGCTAAAGGCAGTATTTTTCCCCTTAGTATTACTGAAGTATGTCATGGATATGAAAAACACAAGTGAGGCAATTGGACTGATGAAGATAAAATCAGAGTATATTAAGAACATGTTCTGAGGATACGCTTCAATTGAAGGAACATTTCTAAACTGCTGTTTGTTTTGAGGTGGTGAAATGAAAGGGGTGACATATTTGACATAACTGTAAAGAGGAAAGGAACAGTTCCAAAAATGTTTGGAGAAAAAACTCTTATTAGCTCTCTTGCCAAGAGTTGCATGATGAGATCATAACTATACTCTCACAACCTCTAGATCAAGATAGAGTCAGGACATGTTTATCTCTATCTTTACATTACACACTACAACTTCATTAATCCTTAATTTGGTTTCGGGCAAGTGAAGACGACTAAACAACCAGACATTTAGTGAAAAACATCCAATCTAATAATAACACACCATGAAAGAGCTGTTCAGTTGTGCTGCTCTAAACACAAACGGTTATAAAACATAACTGAATAAATCAAATAGCTCACATGGCATTTAAGATTAAGTGTTTCTGTTTCATGTGCCAAGCTCTGGAAGTAGCACAAGATTGTCCTGTAAGCTTTGATCACATGGCGGTTTGCCTCTGGAATGAATGATGCCCTGGGCCGTTTGCTTGAGTACCTGGGGAGTTGAAGATGCCACCCAAGAGGGTAGAATCTGGAGAAAATGGTTTGTGTCCCTCAGAACGCAGGACACCTATACTGTGGCTCAGGAGATGGAGCGAATCCTCCTCTAACCAGAAGTTGGGCGGTTCAATCCCCGTCTCTCCCATTCCATGTGCCCCAAATTGCCCCTGACAGCTGTGTCGGCAGTGTAAGAATGTGTGGATTGCAAAACTGTGCTGTCAAGGCTAGAAAAGCATGATTTCAAACCATTTTCCATAGTTTCGTGGGCCTTTCACTGAAAGCAGCGGTAACAACACAGCTCAAACCTTCTTGCAGGAATTGAAACATGTACATTGTGACCAGCTTGTTTCTGTACCTAGCTCAGTGAGCCACACGGCCACAGCTCCGTAGATTTCATCGAGGATCAGAATAACCACCAAGTTGATGATGACTGCGGTGGCCGTCACCGTCACCCGGACGTTGGACTTGGTCTCCGGGTCGGGGCTCATGGCCATTAGCGCCGACACAGCAATGCGGTAGACGATGACCCCGAAAACTGCAGAAAACGTCAGCCCAAACTAGAGGAGTAAAAATGAAAAGAAAAAAGGGAAATAAATTAGTCATCACTGCACCATATCTGTCAGATCGTCCAAGTGCAGTGGCAGGGATTAATATTTCAAGGAAAACATTGATGTAGGTCAGCGTAGGAGCCATGGAATCTGTATTTTACCTGGTTATGTTTCCACTTTAAGTGTTTCCATGCACATTTCGAAAAATGTATGAAACAAAGAACATGTATGAATGACTTGTTTTATTTAAATAAACTAACCATAAAGAGGATGGAAGAAACGTTTATGAGGTATCCAGGAAGACGGTCTTTCCAGGTCAACTTGTCTATGGCAGTCTGTCAGGAGGGGAGAGCAGGGGAGGGAAAGAGAGAGAGAGAGAGAGTGATGCATTTGACAATTCTTCATCGGCAGATCTGCAGAGCACAGAGCCGAAAGAGAAGAAACATAAATCTCCTGATGCAGAGAGCAGCATCGTGGTTCTCCTCAGTGTGTAAAGGACAGAGAGTTAAAGCAGCAGTGGCATGACACTGCCTCCACAGGAAATATTACCACATCTCAACAGAGAGGGATAAAGGAACACAATGACCAGTTTTACAGTCTGCATCCGCAATTTGACAGCCTCGGACAAAGGTTTTACATTCCATGGAATCTCAGTTAAAGTGATTCGGACATTTCCCCAGGAAGCTAACGTGGGAAACTGTTTGTAAAACTAGTTTTTGTATTGAGATGAGAAAATACCCTGTCACTGCTACTGCAGTCTAATTCATAAGAAGAAGGGGGTTCACTTTAATCCACCTGTGAGAATCTATGTGGGATGTTACAAGCACATTTGTCATGTATCTGTATTTTACTGTAGAAGATTTCTGCACAACACTGTGTTACATGTTCACATTATTTTTTATAATTTTAAGAGAGGGGAACTGTTCCACTGATCTAATAGAGCGGGCCGGCAACATTAGACCCCGCCTCCTTCAACAGGAGCAAAACACCTGAAATGGCTTCTAAAGAGGACACCACCAGCACTCAGCCATAATGAAGACTGGAAGACTAAAGTACATTCTAAAATTAGTACTTGCTTTTAATTTGAAAGTAAATTTGGTACTTTTACTTTTCCCGTGGAGAGTCAAAAGAGCAAGTTTCATAGGAAACTCTGAGCAAGAAAACTGAGGAGTTAGTTCTCTTAAAGACCATATATACAAGGTCAACATTCAACTCTAATTCAACTCGAACTAATCTGTGTTAATCACCACCCTGAGAGCGGCGAATCCACTCTGTTCTGAGGATTTTTAGACAGACAGGAAAAGATCGGCACAAGACAAAGTCCAGGCTGCCCTCAAATATGGCATATTTGCATGGTCTGCTGACAAGAAATGAGGAGGACTGCCCCACACGTGGAGGATCAAGCCTCCTGCATCCGCTGCAGGTTTGGTTCTGATCCTCTGCTGCATTTCCACTCTCATCATATCACTGTCCTAGCGTCAGTAAAGGCACCAACTCACAACAGAGGTTTAGACCATCCTTTTTATATTGTTATTCACAGAGAGCCAATCACTGACGCTTGGCCATCACTGAGATGTGTAAGGTGTGCGACATGCTCGTCTGCCCTGAGGTCCGGTGGGAACACGTGACCCACTTGTGTCAGAAAGAGAAAAGCTGTTTCTCTAGCCTGTCTCTGGTTTGATCTCTGCTCAGTCAAACGCTGCTGCATCCTCATCCTCAGGAATGTGACCCCTCTCCCCCAAGCAGCGTGATTACAGGCCCATACACTCACATATACTTACATGGGCAGGCTCAGGCAGAGGAGGAGGAATTTCACACACACACACACACACACACAAACACACATTCACATTGACATTCAAACAGATAATGGACTGATAGCCAAGACAATGGCGCCACCTAGTGACTACATGGACACAATGCAACCTGTAAAACCAACATACTCTTTTTTCACAGATTTTCACTCAGTTGTAAGAAAACTGTGTCTTTGTCCATATTGAACATACATGATCATTCCTGCACTCCCAAAGAAACACTATGAAGTGTTTCAACTCCTACATCATTTTTCCTCAGCATGAATGTTTTATATGTAACTTTGTTGTCTGTTTGTCTGTTGTTTGTTCTCTTTTTAAAATCAACCTGCCTGGGACTGCAGATTAAAATTTGTCTAAGAGACTAACTCACACTCATGAACCATTGTGCTCTTTTGAAGACAGAAAAGTTAGAAAAGTTAAAAACTAATTACACAAATACATTTCTATTTTTGCAAAGGAAGCCCATTATCTACGTTCATCATTGTGGTATCTTGTTGTGATCTGATGATCCACCACTGTACCTCTCAATGCAGCTGAGGGAAATAAATGAATCTGTTAATTACAATTATGAAATATATCCTTCAAAGAACAAGCACTTCACTTTATATGTTCAGCTTCTTCAGTATAATGTGTAGATGAGGCACTCTGTACTAAGAACAGGTTTGCTGGCCGAATCTTTATTTTCAGGCAAAATGCTAAACAACTTGTCTAGACATGCATTCTGCTACCTCCCACCTTAAATATATATACTTCAGCAAATAAGAGGATATGCATCACTGTGGACGGCACGTTTGCTGACTTCCTGACAGCAAGACCAACTGCTTCTTTTGAGTTGCATTTGGCCGAACAACACTCACAACCTGGACCAAGGATCTGGAATATAGTGTACGAAACATGCTTTTCCGTCATATTCACAGTCGGCACACATGTAGTGCAGTTAGACCACATGGTCAGTCATTCTGGGCTAGACCCACAAAGGGGTCTGCGTGGACCCTTACAGACTTTTGTAGATGAGAAAAATGTATGTCAAGGAGAATATTTATTTTCACACACATGCACAAGCTGAGCAACCTAAGGGACTGACTTAGTGAAGGACAAAGAGACCTCCAGACTGAAAGGGTGTGTGTGTGTGTGTGTGTGTGTGTGTGTGTGTGTGTGTGTGTGTGTGTGTGTGTGTGTGTCTGTTAGGAGTGAGGACAGACATCGGAGATAAGAAAAGTAGTAAAATGGGTCAGGTGTTATATTTGGCTTGTTCTCGGGTTCAGCCGGAGTCCTAATAGAAATGATTCAAACAGTGAGACACAACGACAACTGGGTATCACAAACGAGTCCGTGTATATTATGTTCATCTGAAATCCCCACAATCATCTGTGCCCAACTAGTGAAGCCCTCTAGAAGCGTCCTTTTTTCTTTTTCTCTTTTCTCTTTTCTTCTTCCTTTCTTTTATTCCTCCCTCTATCAAGTATTGGCATACCGTCTCTGCTCTTCTGCTCTCTACCCTTTACACCTACACTAAAACCCTCACGCTCGTCCACACAAATGCACACGCGCACGCATAAACACCTATACACCCACAACAATAAAAGAATCTAAGCCAAACATTATGACCCCTTTTCCTTTTCTATTATCTTTGCTTTTTTCTCCATGTTGACTTTGTTGATATTGATATTTTAAAGTCTAGTTTCCTTGTTCTGTGCTGTGTCTTTGTGCTGGTCAGCAAACTGTATTACACCATAAGTAAAACAGGCTTATATAGTAAATCTCAATTAATAGGATGTTAATATAGCTAAAATTACTGTTTATCTATATTGTTTTACTTTGTCAGATGTAAAGTTTGCACATAAATAATTAAAGATCGTTCAACTCAATTTACTGTACAAGTGTCCTTATTCATTTACTGATTGATTAAATCAATAAATACAATGAACCACTTCAATTGTACCTTTGAAACATAATCTCTATCTTATCCTGCAGAACATTTCACTGTCTCAGGTAACAAATCAAATGGTTGAACTGTTTGTGAGTGTGTGTGTGTGTGTGTGTGTGTCAGAGAGTTCTGTGTCGCCATAGTGACGGTCACTAATCTTACCCCTGGCTTCCTGCCCAGCATGCATCACTCCCACTCAGCCGCCCTCCCTTTGCTTTGCTCCCTCTCTTCATTTCCAAGTCTCTCTGTTCATTTGCAGCAGGTCCGTCTCTCGCTGTCTTTTTTTCTTTTCCTCTTTTTTTTTATCTCTAACACTCTCTGTCTTTTTTTCTATTCTTCCACTGCCGATTGGCGTGAAGGCCGTTCAGAGCGAAATGTTGCCAAAGCTGCCGAAAATGCATTTGGCATTTCACAGCGATTAAATTGAGTCGTCATAGCAGAAAAAGCACATATGTAACTAATGACATTAATGAATGAAGATTCTGCTCCATTTTTAGGATTTCTAATGGGTCTAATGAGTCAGCAAAGCATTAGTCATAGCAAAGTCATTATCAATGTAATTACACCAGCGTATGATTAATCAAAGAGCCCACAGTGCAAGTTACTTCAGTAAATGATCCAAGAGGCTCGGGCTTTGCCATTATTGCAAGTGGACGTATTTCATAGGATTTACTCCCCTTTACTGTCAGCACAGTCTGTCCAAATGCGGTGAGCCTATATTGCCCTTCACAGCCCCCCCTAGTGGTGGCCCTGGTGCCAATACCAATCACAACCTTCTGTCTAATGAATTTAAAGGTGGTGGGGTAAGCCCATGCAAAACCTTGTATATAGAACATGCATTTTTGACATTTTTTAAATATAAAAAGCCAACCTTACTGATTGAGTGCAATCGACCACAACAGCCCACTCTTCATTCTATATGTCTGAGCTTTTCACCCAACATATTTCACATTCTATGACTGTAACAAGTGGAGGAGGAGGAGGAAGCACCCAACGCAAAGCAAATCAGATGAGAGGATTCTCAGTGGCTCTGTCATAACTGTATATCGTGTATCCCCTGTGGAAGTACCGATAGCTGCTTTTTTCTTTTTCCAATGTTCCCCACAACTAAATAAAAGCACCTGTCAGTAAATGATCCAAGAGGCTCGGGCTTTGTCTTTCCAATTTAAAAAAAAGGCAATGTGTACACAGTGTAAACAATATAGTCATTGGCGACAGCGGCAGATGTAGGGACATAAAAACCATTAAAGGGCCACAGTTTACACAGAGGGGCCAATTAAATATCCAACATCCATGCAAAATTTCATGATTGAGTAGGGTGTTACATTTAAGTAATTTCCTGTTTGCTGTTGGCTCTATAGCTTTAAGCTACACGTCTTTGAAGATATTTTCTAATCTTTAGTCTTTTCTGTATCCTTTATCCGTTTAGGTTTTCCACAAGCTTCCTCTCTTTTTATATATATATATATAAATATATATATATATATCCAGTGTTTAAGACTGGACCCCAGACAGGGGTAATTCTGCATTAGCATCAGTCCTGTGTCTTGAGGTCTGTCCAAGACTTTACCTTTTCCTTCAGCTTTGGATTAAAAACATCTTGACCTGGTTTAGCCAGATATACCAAGTATATCCATCCATCCATCCATCCAGCCTTCATCCATCCATCCATCCATCCACTTTATCTCTCAAGAGTCAATGTGTCACAAAGATATATTTCTGAACCAAAAAAGCAACATTAGTGTGTTTAAGGACTATTTCTTGCCTATAAATAGCTTGAGAAGACGAGAACAATTACTTTTTTTAAAAGTTTTCTTTCCAAAAATCAAGTATCACAAAAGTATCATAGTGAGTGACGGTAATAAAGACATACTTAAAATATAAATGTGCGATTGGCTTCTTGAAATGCTGCCTTCAGGAAGGTAAAATCTTCCCAAAATAGACATGATACTGATTCCTGCTCACACAGGTCCACGCAGAAGAAGAAAGTATAGGCAGTGAAATGCATTTTGATCAATCATGCTTTTCATCCCTTATACAGATGACTAAGGCAGATACCTGGAGCTACATTAAACATAATGCAGAGAAAGTTGCACAGATACCTGAGGAGCTGAGACTGTAGCAGCCAGAGGATGGGACAGCAAGAGAAGGACAGATATACAGCAGCCTGCAGGAGTGGGAAACAGAGGAAACAGGAAGAGTGGAAAGAGAAGGAAGATGAAAAGAGGAGGAAGAGGGAGTAGAGACAAGGAGGAGAAGGAGAGGAGAGGAGAAAGAGAGGAGAGGAGAGGAGAGGAGAAGAGAGGAGAGGAGAGGAGAGGAGGGGGTTACCGGTATTCCTGCAGCCATGGTAGACAGTAGTTTTTGTCTCCATCTGTCCTTCCCTGTTACTGTCCCTTCCTCCTGCTTGTCTGGCTGCAAGACAGAGGGACACATTATACACACACACACAGACACACACACATACACACCAACACACTATCAAGGTATTGCTGACAGAACTGTGGGCACATTACTCAACACTAGTTTCCATGAATGTCCTCATCATTCAAACATCACCAGAGGGGAAACCTGAAAGCAACCCTGCGAGTCTGGGCAACTCCATTCCTGGAGAGATCAGTGCTTCTGCTTTTTTTACTTCCTCCTTTATTTTATGATGTGTCAACTTCCTGGAAAGACGTTTTATCTAACCGAAAACAACCTGGACTGAGTTGCGGACCAAAGAAGGAAGGCAAGAAGAGCACTATTTTGCAGTTGCCTTTTAAAGCTAACAGAGACCCCTTATTTATATTTATTTATTTATTTGATGGGGGAAAAGCATGTTCATGAGCATCGACTACATGTTAACATGCCAGACTCTAGTAAGAATGCTGTTTTACATCCCTAGCCCCCAAACAGGTAACAACACAAAACACAGCCTTTAATGTATCCAGTTAGAAGTGATTGCAGTAGTGGTTTGCCTTAAGCCACCGTTTAAGATGGATCTTAAAGGTGAGATATACAGAGCACTCCATTATTGCAAGTGGACGTATTTCATAGGATTTACTCCCCTTTACTGTCAGCACAGTCTGTCCAAATGCGGTGAGCCTATATTGCCCTTCACAGCCCCCCCTAGTGGTGGCCCTGGTGCCAATACCAATCACAACCTTCTGTCTAATGAATTTAAAGGTGGTGGGGTAAGCCCATGCAAAACCTTGTATATAGAACATGCATTTGTGACATTTTTTAAATATAAAAAGCCAACCTTACTGATTGAGTGCAATCGACCACAACAGCCCACTCTTCATTCTATATGTCTGAGCTTTTCACCCAACATATTTCACATTCTATGACTGTAACAAGTGGAGGAGGAGGAGGAAGCACCCAACGCAAAGCAAATCAGATGAGAGGATTCTCAGTGGCTCTGTCATAACTGTATATCGTGTATCCCCTGTGGAAGTACCGATAGCTGCTTTTTTCTTTTTCCAATGTTCCCCACAACTAAATAAAAGCACCTGTCAGTTTTTAAAACCCACATAAGGTTTTCAGATGGTGCAGCACTGGTCCTGTACCATGTGAGTTAGTTCTCTCACCAGGGCTGTGGCAGGCAGCCATCTGTCACCACAGCAAAGTGTATGTGGGCCAACAGGACTCAATGTGATTGACCCAATTTACAGCAGGAATCTAGATCGTTCCCAGTCATTAGATTATCACACTAAAGCCGTTAATGTCTGCCTATTTCTGTCATCAAAAACTGTGATCAGGATCAATGGGAATCAACAGTGAAGACTGAGAGAAAAGGCTTCATCATCAACTCATGACATTTTTTTACATGGTACAGTGTAGTGGTAATTTCAATGAGCGCACACTTATGTAATAATGAGACATCATGGGAATTAATTGTATGTATTACATGACCTGATGCTATTCAAGTGTGATGATTTGTTATCATATCAACTCTCCATTAATACTGTTGACAGTCAGGTCGAGCTCGGAGAATAGAATCCATATTTCCTTCATATTTCATTACACAAACTATTGGATTTACTTTGCAAAAATCAATCAGTTGATGGTTTTATGGGAAATGTAGTTCTTGGCACTTAAATGGAGGTTGTTGATCTTCCCTACCTCACTCTTTTTCTTCTGCTTCTTGTTTTTCTGCTTCCTCTGTCTCTTCTGAAGAAGGATGGTCTCGTATTTTGGCCTGGGATGTTCCTGATGGGAAACCAGAGGAGGACATAAATGTGTGAATAGTGTGTGGGTGCATGTTTGTGTGTGTGTGTGTGTGTGTGTGTGTGTGTGTGTGTGTGTGTGTGTGTGTGTGTGTGTATCTGTGTGTGTGTGTGTGTGTGTGTGTGTATTAGTACAGAACATACCTCCTCCTCCTCGATGCCTGTCAGATCCCAGCTGAAGCTCAAACTGATCTGACGACGCTTCCAGTGCTCCAGGAACAACACAGCTAAACACACACAAACACACACACAAAATAGTTGTTTGTAGGATTAGTATTATCTTTAGATACCGACTCCATTCATGTTCTGAGAGCATGTACATCACAGCATGGAAAGTTTCTTTTACACATAACACATTATGTGTGCTTTGGTTGTGCACTGGAGGCTCTAACTTTCCATATCACACTTGTGCACATTGAGTATGAGGACTGGCTTTATATTAGTTATGTTGTTACACACACACACACACACTTGCATCTTTACCCAATTTTAGATTTAAGGGAAGAACAGAGACTGTCTTCCTTCAGTAGAGTGATTTCAAATGTCAAGCCATCCTGCACATACACTGTTCTGGAGTCACAATAAGAAACACACTTTTTTAGGTGGAGGGCAAAATATTGTTATGCTTAAACCAATGATAACCTAAACATTGATCTGACTCTTGTCAGATCTATACATATATGTAATACATTGTAATAGGCTGTGATAGGTGCTGGAAAAAATCTATCTTTACAAATCCACTCCACCACAGTTTCAATACTTGTTAATAACCTACCTTTCATTTAAAAATTAAATTTTTTAAAGGAAGACAATAGTTATAACATAATAACATATTTGAGGCAGGTTTTATTGCCTCCTGCAATGAGATGCAGCTCCGGCCTGTTTATAAAAATCTAAATCTGAGTGAGTATAAAAAGGCAAAACATGAAAAGAAAAATTATTAGAATTTTCTGCCTTACCCTCAAATTCCTCGTTATGTTATGGAGGTAATGGGGTATTAATGAGCAACACACACACACACACACACACACACACACACACACACACACACACACAAACACAAATACAAACCCTTACCCCACAGAGACATGAAGATGGCGAAGAAGACGGTGGCGGGGTTGTCGAAGAGGTGCGACGCTCGGGCAGTGCCGCAGGCGGTGCTCAGCTGCCAGAAGTCACAGGCTCCATCACACAGAGGACACATGGTGAAATTGAGACGCTCGTCACACATCTCCAGGCTGGGGGAGGGGGGGGGGGGATCTTTAGTCACAGAGCACCTGGAAGTAACCCCCTTTAATGCCATGGTAGTTAAGAACTGACGATGGTACGTGAAATGTAAAAAGACCCAAAGATCCTTGTGTCTGTTAGATTTTACCATGAGAAATGAATGGAACTTGAAAACATAACCACCATGCATCCCTCATAGTATTCACAGCAACTGTGGACTAAATTATCTTCAGGACACACACAGAGTTACACACACACACACACACACGCTGCCAGCTGTACCTTCTGTGTTCCTCCCACACAACTCTGACTAAAGCCAGATACAGCAGGTATCTGGGCAATCCCTGTTTAGTGTGTGCATACATTAACATTGTGGTGGGAGGAAAAGTCCTTCTAGTGTTTGTATTTAGCCTTCATCACTTAGGATATCTCAAAATTCAAATCAGGAGTAAATGTCTTGCTTTTTATTCCAGTATCACGATTCATTATTTCAAGCAAATTGTGGATTTTCTTCCACGACTGAGGCTGCACAACAGTTTGCAATAAAACTTAGTGGATTGCTGGATAGCGCGTGTGTGTGTGTGTGTGTATACAAAGGGCACAGACCTAGGTATGTTAGTATCCACTGTCGCCACCCCGTAACCAAACACAATGATCCCCACTATGGAGGCCGGTATGAGCAGCTGAGTGTAAACGCCGAGCCATGCGAAGTAGAGTCCGATCTTCTCCCCGAAGTACTTCCTGTGGGGTCAGAGGTCAATAATTAGTGAAAGTGACAAGTATTAAGCAACACGTAGAGCAGGTGTGAGAATCCTTATGCTCGAATAATCCTAGAATAGACTCAGAACACTGCTGATGCTTTATTTACAGATTAATTCATGGTTTTTAGGTCTTACTCTAACCCCTAACCCAAGTGTATGTACATGTCTGCCTCCTGTCCAACTATTAACAGACCTGAGCTCCAAACATGGAGTCTAGAGTGAAGCTGCAAGCTACCAAACATAAAGTGAGTGAAGAAGTGGATGTTAAAGACATATTCCTTCATGACCATATGTTAAAAGTTATGGTGAATGAATGCCCTTAAACCTGATCAACTTAAATATTGACTTGATGTGACTGAATCCTCATTTTAGCTTCAGCTGAAATCTAGACTCTATATACAAGTTGTGCCAAAATGTGGAATGAGTTTTCTATCAATACAAATGTCTGGATCTGTTGCCCTGAGCTGGTTATTGATATGTGGGTAATGTCGTACATGTGAGTGAGCAACAGTAACCACTGTAACTTTAGCTGGTGCCGATCAGATACGAGAGGGCCCCATATTCCATATGTCCTAGTTACCTGACCAGATCAATGGGCTGGTACTTGTAGAAGGCTGAGTATCTGGCCCACTCCTCATGCAGGACCTGGCAACAGACAGAAGACACAGACTGAGTCAGTGTGGTGTTGGATTGTAAGTTTACCAGTTGTAGAAAGCTGAAAATGAACCAACGATCCTCAGGGGGCAGAGCCGATCTGGAGGCAGATCGGTCGAGTTAAACCCTAAAGCCAGATCAAATATTATAAAGTATAATATGTATATTGAATTCAACGCGTCTGTGAAACACTTGTGTCTTAATGTTGCTTTTCAAATACACCCGCTTTGCCTTGGCACTGCTGATGCTAAAAGAATATACAATAAAATATTCTACAGTCCAAAACATTATTGCAATTATAGTTACTGATTGGATAAAGAAGAAGTTGCTGTTTCAAATTTTTAATTCATATTTTGAACAGATGTCTTTGTTAATCTTGGTTTTTCTCCAAAATCAGAGCCACACAGCCATTGACTTTGTATTTTTCCAGCCTCGGAGCAGCAGATCTGCCTCAGAGTAATGTTTATTCAACTTAATCCTCAAGCTGTGACTTGCTTAGGCAGATGGGAAGGAGGAACAGTCTGAGAAAGAAAAAAAGAAAGTAGAGGAAGGAGATGAAGATGATTCAAAAAGGTGGAGGTTCCCTTTTTTTCTGCTATTGGACATTAAAAAGTCTTAGATAAGATAACAGATATTTTTCGCTTTTAACACCAAGAGTGGCTCTAGGACTGTTTCACATTGTCAAGTTGGTTAACAGTTTTTCTTTAAAAAGATGAGTAGTGAGGAGGAAGAAGGGGGAAGAAGGGACAGAAAAGACAGAGGAGGCGATGTACCTGTCGGTCATTCCTCTCCTCCATGTGTTCGACGGCCATGTAGTCCCCCTGAGGAAACACAAACTTTCATTAAAATAGAAATTCTTCAACAGACAGGGGATGTGTGACATATCAAATTACAAAAAAATGTCCTGAGGAAAAACTTTGAATTTCCAACTTTCATTGGTTTCAATATATTTCAGAGGAGCTATCCCGAGGAAAGTGACAGAAACTAAAACCAACTGGCATCTCGTGGGAATTTCAGAGCTCACACTTACGTCGTGAAGAGGGAAGGCAGCATCATACACGCATTTAGCTATCAATGTGCTGATGCCTGGAAAAGAAGAGAGAGTGCAGAGTCGTAAGAAAACACCCGGAGAGCTTTAGAACTTCCCTCTGAAGTGTTTCTCTACAACACAAGTAATCAACAAATCTCTAATGTACCATTTATGTGGATCATGAACCATTTCCTCTGGGAAGAAGATATGCAGATATTTATCCTGAGCCTGAGCCGGATATTGTTTTTACCCGTAAGTGTGTGTGTGTGTGAGAGAGAGAAAGAGAGAGAGTATGCCAGTATTTTAACCTAGGTGGGATGATTAACTAATGGAGCTGATGGACAAGGTCGACAAAAAAAGTGGTGCATAAACAGAAAATGATTACTTCAGAAATCATGATCATATTATCATCATATGATGAAATTTTTAATTTTTATATTTCAAGTAAAGTTATGACCTGAAGCTTTTAAAGATCAACAAAAGATTAATGCTCATAGGAATGATGTCATCATGACGGCAAAATAAAGACAGACAATAGCGTCATGTGGTTATGCATTAACCTTTGAAACCAATAAGATTAGAGACATGATCTACAATTTATATAGATTAACCAATCATTCATAACCATATGGTATAAATGACAGAAATTTGATGAAACCCAAATCCTCTAAATTGAGGTTTTAAATGAAGTGGCAACTTTCTGGTTTAATCTTAAATCTACTGGACTTTTGTTGTCTGGTTTTATCGACTTTTAGAGGAGATCCTTTAAAGATCAGATTAAATGTCTTCTCTCAGAGACATTTCAGCTAAGTGGATTTGGATGATGTCCTCAGGTTCAAAGGTCATGGAGGTTTAAAATTCAGAAAGCCTATTGACTGGTATTTGCACATCAGCCATACATGTACTGTATGTGTGATGCATCCTGCAGCTTGTACTGTTTTAATTCCGGGTCAGGAAGACTGGGACCAGTTCAGGTGCCACTTTTAGTCTTTGGAAAATGTCATGTGGGAAGTGGTGTCCTGACCTCTGAAGGGCAGCGCAGACATCGACACATCAGATGACCTGGCACACACAACTGGCTCTTTCATCAGAGTAATGAATCAATTAATTCATCGGGAACTCTGCAGTGACTTGCTGTGCTATTAATGAACATCAACTCAGAGTCACACACGCACATGCCAGTGCAAGGACGCTCACTCGACCAGCTAGAAACAACCACAACTCCCAGAGGCTTCAGTCCCAGCCTGACCCAGGAAGTGTGACCCACTTGTACGGGAGGCGGAGGCAAGCAGCGGAGACACAAGGAATCCAGAGTCTTTGTGTGTGTGTGTGCGTTCTTGTCTTTTTATAATTATGAGGGCCAATTTTGGTTCAATAACATCATTGTGAGGACAGTTTCATTGGTCCTCACAAATTCAATGGGCTGTTTCAAGGTTAGGACTTTGTTTTAGGGTTAGGTTAGGGTTAGGGTAACTATGGTTAGGCATTTAGCTGTGTGGTTAAGGTTAGGTTAAGGGGCTAGGGAATGCAACTAAAGAGAGACGTGCATGTGTGTGTTTGTTTTGTCTGTGTGTGTGTGTGCATGTCTGTGCGTGTCAGTTAGAGAGAGACACCAAATGTAAGGAGGGACAAGAAAATAGAGGTTAAAGAGATGCATCTCTATCTTGTGTCGCCTGCCTCCCCTGCAGCTCCATCAGTACCCGCTGGCTGAGACCTTCTGCTGGGATTGGTGAGCCAACTAGACATATGGTGGACTCTAGAAACAAACTGGGTGTCAGCTCGTTCCTATATGCGGCCTATGGGCGTCATAAAAGCAGAAGCAGCTGTGGTGCGTCATCAAAATGTACAGATTTATAAACGCTGTAAGACAAAGCCTGACTTCATTTTCATGCACAGATGGCTGGAGGACTTGAAGTTCCTTTGGAAAAATCCCCAAAGGAAGTTCATTGATCTGTCACAGACTTCCAGTAGAAACTGTTTATGTTTGTTTAACGTCTTAAACAACTGACACCACTACTGAGGTCATGGTGGACTTTTCCTCGTCCCAATGGACCTCAATTTCGGGATCCGCTAAATGGGAATAAGGTTACCAAACAAATTGGGGTTAAACAAGGTGCTCGCCCTCATCCAATTATCTAATCACTGCACTCCTTGTTCGGGTCACCAGCTGAACTCCACTTTACTACATTTCACCTCACCACTGAACTCACAGCAGGTGTCGATGTCGTCTGCCACCTCACCTGCAGTAGTTCACCCAGAATAAATTACCTCCGCCAAGGAAGTAAGGATTTTGTTTCTGCTTTGTTGTTTTTTTCCAAGTAAGCAGGATTAGTCAAAATCTACTCAACCAGAGCAGTGGTGCATGACCCCAAAATATGGTATGTTTAGGGGACCGATATTTATGACTGTGAGCAATTTGGTGCTGATCCAAATAAAAATCTGGAGCTAATAAACTTAAATGTGGTTTCATAAGAACTCTGTTGGGCCTTGGTAGAGGTATGAACTCTACTGAGTGAAATTCTAGTTGAATTTGAACTACATAATTCAACTGCTACTGACGTGCTTTGGCCGGCACTTTCAGAATAGATGTTACTCAAGCTCACCACTACATTCACTTTTACTTTCTGATCTCATCCTTAAAGGGCAATAAATACGATTTGTACAATGGCACAGCAGGGAGTCACCACAACAGGTTTATTCTCAGTGACTCAACTATTAACCACCCTGTTGCTGGGATTCTAATTTTCTTAACCAATTTTGGAAACAACCAAAGCAATCAATGTTCATGACACATCCACTACAAAGGATCATGAAGCCTTTTATTAGACCAAAACAACCGACTGCCAACAAACGTTTTAATGCCGCTATTCAAGACTCCTTCAGTCAATTCTTCTTGACCCCTGCTATTTTTACACAGCAATTACAGTCAGCCCCACTTAAAGGGGGATGGGAGGGATCAGAGAAGGATTGTCACCGTCTAAAGTCATGATTGAAGCCATTGATTATCACTATTTTTAAAAAACATAATGGAAAGATCATTGACCTCTCTAAAATGTTAATGCCTGTGGCACACATATAACATCCAGGACAAGTCCAACACATATCACTTATTTAGTTATGTCCAGGCTCAAAGTGTTCAGGTTAATGTGAAGAATAAAGGTCTGGAAAATGATTTATCATCCTCCCACACACACAATGTCTATGGACTGTTAGATGTCCTCACCTATGGTTTGACAAGTTCGTACACACACCGTTCTTCTCAGGATCTCGTACACCTGAGGAAGATGTGAGATATAAACCAATTCTCAACCATAACATCACATTGGAGAAGCAGATGAAAATATAAATGCACACTTACAACTCTGCCCCTCGTTGCATTGTCAAAAAAAGTGTCCTTAGATGTGATGTTGTACCTGAAAGAAACACAACCGACACATCTGTTAAGTGCAAGCTCTATGCCAACACTAAATTCTGCATGTGTGTGTGTGTGTGTGTGTGTGTGTGTATGTGTGTGTCTCACAGGTTGAGTTTGTCTCTGGAGAAGCAGTGCGAGAGAAATTTTGTGCGTCCGTTGTCTGGATTTGGGACTTTGGGCTGAAAAGGTTGATTCAGTTTCCTCCACACGTTGCTCATACTGGACCCAAAACCACTTTCCTCTTTAAGTTCGTAACTCTGGTGAAACACACAGCGTACAAGTCAATAACAACACAACAGGTCAACTTATTACACAGGTAAGAAGGGTCCAGAGGATCTTATTGTTCTCCAAAATGTAGAATTTGAAGATTAAGGAGCCTTGTCGATGTATAACCCAAATTCAGTATTAGTATTACTATAAAATGAGCCACCCACAATACACATCACCTAATCCTTTGCAGTCGTAGTCTATTTGTTTCTTCTCTGCTTAATTTATTTTTTCTGACTGAAATTGGCTGTTCTATGAAGAAGTCCCACTCTCCATCTTAAAGGAGACATATTATACTTATTAATTCTATTTCCTCTCTTTCCTCAAAAGTCCATTATTTTTCCTCTTTTCAGCCTCTGTATGAAATGCTAGTTTTAGCTCCTATCTCTTTAATTTGCAGAAGTCTGACACAAAAAACCTATATAATAGGTTCGAGGAAAGAAAAGCTGAAAACCCATAATATGTTTCCCTTAATGATTTTCCTCAAATCAAATTCTACTGTCGCTGCAGAATATACGAAAAACCATTACTGCACATGGACCCAAAAAGTCAATGTCAGTGTCCATAATCTAGACTGATACTGATGGGTATTGATTTTACCGTTTTAGTGGGGACCTTAATCTTGAGGAACTCGGCCTCTCGACAGAGCACTGGCCAGGGTGCATGGAGACGAGTGAAGCTGGGGCCGTGGGCCTTAAACTGAAAAAGAAACAAAACTTCATGTTAAGGACCCAAACAGAAAAGAGCAGGTCTACCCAGATGGGTGCTCAGATGTGGTGGCCTGCACTGCAAGTGGTGCATCCTTATTTCTTGACCCACAATAAAACACAAGATACTAAGTTACATCCCTTAAGTATGGCTGGCAGTGTTCACAATGTACATTTTACTTATTACGTTTCTCTATTTCCTATGTTCATGTACTGTTGAGTTTGTGGGCTAAAGTTTTCCAGTTAGAAAGTGATTAGTGAACAGAAAATGTAATGTTTTGTGAATTATCTTAGCAGATTGCTAAAGGCTGAAACTACCTGCTGTATAAAACCATCCTACCAGACCATCTGCTGGTGCTGCTTTGCAATTCAATATAACTGACACACTCTGTTGTAGCAGGAGAGTGTGTGTGAGCTACACTTCACCGCAGTCAACTGCTCCTCTGCTGCTTTTACCTCCACATCTCAGTGTCGGCCTCTGGGAGCCGCAACTCCACGTTTCACATTACTCAGCTCTGCGAGTCATGCTTTCATTTCGAGCCCGGCCCAGCCGCTCCCCGCCACTGTCCTGACCCGGTGAATCAGATTGGCTAACCAGACTCGCCAGCAGCATCACTCTGGTCGTTATTAAAGATGGATGCAGCCTTTGGTCTGACGGCGAAGCCCCGGGCTGTTTTCCTCACTGCTTTTGTTGCTGCAGCCTGTTCCCGACAACGATTGGGTCCTTTTTTTGTTGTTCAAATGTATTTATCATAAGTAACATCAAATTCTGAGTCATCCAGCTCGTTCTGCTAATGAATCAATGTCCAGCGCCCACGCAGTAATTATTATTTAATGTTAAGATGCATTTGCAAAATGTGATAATTGGCAGTTTCGCATATCACCGAGAGGAATGTGATTGAGTTCTGCATTTTAGTGCACCGACAAACTCTCGTCTGTCCCTCTGCGACTGAATATGGATTAATTAATCAACAGGAATTGTGCAGCAGCGAAATTATACACAGCAGCAGCAGCATTTACAGGGCCGGCCTGCACTGTGAGTGTGAGTGTGAGCAGAAATGAAAGAGAGAAGAGGCAGCGGGAGGCAACAGCCAGGTAACCTTACCCTCCTCAGACCCCCACCAGCTTCTGTAAGAGAGGGGAGGGAGGTGGAAAGATAAAGGTGCCACCGGCAACCCACGGAAACCTGAAACGATTCTCTTTCTCCTCTCTCGACTCCTACTCTCCTGAGATCTTTCACGCCCCCCCTCCTCACATATATTACTGTACCTTCTGCCACCCGCTAGCCACTGTTTCACTGACTGATTGACTGACTGGCCGACTCACTAACTGTCACTCAGACTCCTCTTATATTTCATTATCATCCACCACTCGCACATCCACGCTGCCCTTTGTCCTTCACCGGGGACACAGTGGAGCGGGACGCCACCTGAACTCCAACCCCTAATATGACTCTTTTTTATAAGATCATAGGACAAACTTGTGGGCTTGGTTGATTTGTTTTCACTTGATTGCCATCTTTCAAGTCAATAAACTCACTAATGTATTGGGATTGTAGCCTTACATCAGCCTGAGGCATCCTTTCTCATCTCCACCTGCTGCCACCATCCAGTATATTTAACCCACCAGCTCAGTCACCCCCTTCTATTTCCTCCTCCTTCCTTTCCTTCCTCCTCCTCATCCTCCCTTCCCCTTGGTGCTCCATCAAAAAGCAGAGGATATAAATACCTTTCAGCCTGGGGAAGGTTAATTAGTGGCGGGATTTCCAATTATCTCTTTATCTCTATCGGGGTGGTGAGTGGGAGGGTAACTGGGACGCAGCCGGGGGCGTCTTGTGGTGGGTAGTGGGGGTACTGAGTATGAGAGGGTGAACGGTTGGGTGATGGGATGTCCAGGTAGAGAGAGAAGTGGTGAAAAACTGAGGGAGTGAGGTGAGAGAGGGACAGTGACGGAGTGAGAGCGAGCAAAATGGATCAGTATTAAAGGGATCGTTCACCGAAAAATGAAAATCCACTCATTATCTACTCACCACTATGCCGATGGAGCGGTGGGTGAAGTGTCTATATGACTCGACATTCGAATTCGCACACACCACACACAAACTTGCGAACGGGAACGTGTCCCCAGGCAGGAGGGTATCAGAGTTTTTAGGCTAAAAAACATGGTGTAAATGCACAGTTACAAGACAAATTTAAATGTCTGGGCTCACAGACACTTCGATGACACCACAGGAGCAGTATGGAGCCATGTTGGGTTTTCTGTCTGTTGTTTGTTTTCTTTTGAAGACGTGGTCAACCTTCACTTCAATTGTATTGGATTTGGCTGCAATGCCGTTTATCTCTGAAAGTGTTGTGTGGACTCAAACACTTCACCCACCCCTCCATTGACATAGTGGTGAGTAGTTTATGAGTGAATTTTCATTTTTATGTGAACTATCCCTTTAAAACAATGAGGGAAAACAGCATGAAAAAGCTGTTAGATGTTATTAGTGGAAGTTGCTGAAAGACGACGGGGGGGCTGACATTAGAGGGTCTCCTACAGACCTGCAGGTGGTCCGATGTATGGATCCGCCTGGATATACTGTACTGACAGTTAGCATTGCTCTTATAGTCGGCACAGGCTACCGCTGAAACACACAAATACACATTCTCATCATTGGAGGAGGTTTGTTTTTTTTGTCCAAGCTCCAAAATATGCAGATATTTTGGAGTTAAAAGCTCAGCGTACATCCTGGTACAAAAGTTTAAATTTAGTAAATCATTCACTTACAACAAGAAGTGACGAATTTAGGCGGTTTGACCCCCAGCTCCTCCAGTCTACGTGCTGAAGTGTCCTTGGGCAAGACACTGAACCCTGAGTTACCCCGATGGCTGCGTCAAACAGTATGCTGTTCATAGAAGCCCTCTATGAATGGGTGAACCCAACTTGTTCTGTAAGGAACTTTGAGTCGTTGAACAGCCCTATATATCAATGCAGTCCACGATCTATACAACAAAAGAATTTCAATACAACTCTTTTAACACAGAATATTCAACGACAATTGTAAAATACTTTATGTTAGTGTGATGCTTTATTTCATATAGGTTTTATATTTGTCAATAGTTTAGGCTAATTCTATGTGTGGAGGCTCATCACAGTGTTAAATAGATTCTACAAGCAGGATGTGATGGGCAGGGCCAGCATGAAAAAATCCAATATGCATGAGCAATGGGACACACAAGCAATTTGTGTGGACAGAGACGGACTCGGTCTGGAGCAAAGGTACGTGTTGCCGAAACACTTAATCCTGCTCGCTCTGTTCCTCAAGCCCCCACAGACCGAACCCCTCACAGGTCGGAGCTCCACTTCTTGAATTAACATCTCCCTGAGATTTAATTAAAAGTGCTCTGTAAGAGAACGTCCCTAAGAGATCGAAGGTCAGCTCAATAATCCTCAGGCACAGTCAACAAGTTTGACATTCAAGCCAGGCTTCCTCCCCCCCACCCTCGCACATCCAATTAATCTGAAGTGAAACAGGTTGGACATGAACAGGAGAATTTAGCTCAGTACAATGTCCCAATTCATTAAGAAAGAGAAATAGTGTTGAGGGTTTGTTTTTTATCTACACTTGAACATGTATAACATATGCAATGTGTTTAATGTGATAAACATTTAGGAGGTGATTGTCCATATTCTCCTATTTCCCTCAGTTATATTTTAATTCTGTTTCAACAATCTGAAGATCTATGTAACTTGGTTTAGAAATGTGCTGTTGAAATTATTATTATAATTGTAATAAATAAGTAATTATGTAAGAAAAACACTTTTTGTCCACTTTCAGGTGTGTGTGTGTGTGTGTGTGTCTGCGTGCGTAAGTGTGTGTCTGTGTGTGATCATTGGGCCTGCAGTGGATAGGAGCAATAACTCTAACCAAGCTGTCACTTGGTTTGTTTAGTGATAATCTCCTTCATTACTTATTCAGTTTCCATATATTCCTCTTTCAAAATGGGAGCAGTCACATTTAGATGTGCTACATACATTTTTGAGGTTGATCATACGAGACAGTAGATTCACCTTAACCCCCTAATGAGTCATTTACTACAGTGACCATTAAAACCTTTGGCCACACGTTTAATTCACTGATAATCCAAATGGTGAAATGTCCCCGTGACACAAATTGATATATTTTAAATTATAGAATATTTTTGTCTACAGATTATTATGAGGCTGGTGCTGTTTAAACTATAAACTATAATAACGTTAACATCACAAACCTTTGCTACAAACTTTATTATCTTAATTATTCCTTTTTATGTCTTTCCATCCGACTTTGTCTGTATCAGAGGCAAAAAAAGAGACAATGTTCCTTCACATCACCGGGAGCTTCTACAACCACATCTAGCTCCGCACCGATGGATTTGTCAATCATTCTGTCAGCGTACCTGTCACATCTTTTCAAACAAAGGATATGGTTATGCAAGGCTTCCTCTTCATACTGGCTGTAGATTCAATCTTCCCCTCAATCCACGAGCTGCGATAAGGAGCTATCAGTCAGTGTGCTAATCTCATCCTGGTTTAGGCTTCATGGCCACACTGTCAGCAATCTGATTAATACTAGCCTGCGGGATACACACTGCCAACTGGATGATAGCCAACACACAGCCACAGACACACACACACACACACACACACTTGTCTCTTGTTGGGAGGACACTCATGGACATAATGCATTGCCTAGCCCCTTACCCTAACCTCAACCATCACAACTAATCGCCTTACCCTAACCTAATTCTAACCCTAACTCTAAAACCAAGTCATAAACCTCAAAAGGCCCTTTGAATTTGTTAAGACCAGCCAAAAGTCCTCAGAACTATATACCTCATAACCATAGACACACACACACACACAGCCACAGCCACAGCCACACACACACACACACACACACACAGCCACAGCCAAACACATGTCCGAGCCTAATTCTTGCACATCAGTACAACACAATCATCGTTCATTTGAGCTGCAGACATCTCTTCCCTCATCATCACACCCAACAGCTGAAGTCAGCAACACTTAAATTTGCCAAATTCTTCTTCTTGTTGTTGTTGGAGCCAAAATGCAGTAGTTCATTTGGTAACAAGTGGAATTTTAACAATAACTAAGTTTGTACAACTCTGTGGCAGTGAGCCTGCGGAGATCACAGTCTGTGTATACTGCCAAGCACCCACTACATACACACACACACCACACAAACACACATACACACACAGACACACACTCAATTAAACCAAAGCGGGACAGAACTACACACTCTCACTCTGGTTGCTACGTAACCCACAATCACAGCGAAGGCGATTGGTACATGTCAAAATAAAATTACCCATGTAAGGCTAAATTAGTGACTCATTACAAAGAGGTCAACAGCTGTGTTGGCTTCGGCAACTTAGAATTAGAGTCCACCAGCTCAGATGTAACCTCAACCGTCGTGAGCAGATCGTGAATCCAACACAAACAAAATCCCAGAGATAAACACAAGGAAACAGAAACATTACAGGGAAATAGGAGTTGAAAGTCTTGACCGAGATCCAAACCGAGGTTCATGCCTTTGTTACATTGTTTACATTTGATCTGGTTAGTTTTGGTTTCACATTATTTAAAGGCTAATGTATCACAATCCTGCAAGTCTGGACAACTCAGATTCTTGAGACGACTGAGGCGTCTTCCCTTTCTATTGGTTTATAGCTGTCTCAACTTCCTGCAATTGGTCCAAACTGTCCCAAAAAACGTTTTCACACTGCAGACGATCGGAACCATGGTTTAGTTTGATCTGGACTGAGACCACTTTTATTCTGACAGATGATTGGTACTTTGATTGTCAATAATCAGAGCAAGTAATTATATCCTATGAGAAAATAGGATGCAATGCTTGTAGTAGTTGCTAGGGCTCAGCTCTAGGAACAGTCTCAACGTGGCTCTATTCTGATGATGAACGACAAGCACCAGTCGTTAAAGTGTGACATCGGTAAAGATCCATCAAAGGCAGTTGTAACAATTGTTGACTCAAGGTTTCCTTTGCTTTTCTTCCAGCGCTGAAGGAACAAGGCTGAATGACTCATCCCATTTGATTTCTTTTCTCTGTTTCTTGGGTTTGCAAATCGTGTGTTGCCCTTAGATACAAGCTGCTTCCGACACACAACTCTGCCGTTCTTCAAACCCCACTGTGTGAAGAATGTTCTGCTAAGACTGCGCTTCAGGGGAGTTTTCTTGAGCTCTTCTGTGGTCACTTGTTGAAGAAGATTTGGTTGTTTGGGAAACTCTAACTGGTCTCATCGAGTGTTTTTCTCTGCTCACCCAGTTGTCTACACTTGACATTATATGCAGCGGTTATTTATCCTTCATTTTTCCTTTTTGTGTAAGTTGCCTTTACAAAAGTCAAAGGTGGCATATCATTTATTTAAGATAAGGTAAGACCCCTAGACACAGGTGCACATGGGGTCAGGAATCTAACCCGGAGCCTCTGAAGTGATAACTTCAGTTGTTGGCTGAATTCCACTATATCCGCTGGGAGTCACTTGACCCCGAAATAAGAGTTTGATCATATTGTGGAAGACGATGGAAACATTTTCTTATCTCTCTTATTAGTGGCTAAGAAAAAAAAATGTTCACATGCTTCAACTGAATGTGTCTACCTCCTAAATCTGTTGATTTTATCAGTGCACTGTAGGTACACAAGACACAGGTGGATACCTTATTGTGCCTTTGGCTGTGATTGGACCTGCTCTAAAGATGACTGATCATCAGTATTAACGTAATGGCTCCTTTGGGTTGTGTCTTACTTTCTGTTTTATATAACGTTGCTATAATTTGGTCAACAGCAGCCAGGAAGGCAAAAAATCCCTCTTGCTGCTGTAATAGACAACTTATATCCTTAAAAACCATCTGAATTTCACCCACCACTTCCCTCTACCATCCGAGCCACGGTCCTATGTAGGCGCATACCTTAAATAGCTCAAGACAGAGTTACATCAGATGCTGTGTGCAGGTTTATCTTAAAAAACCCTATAAATCTATAGTGTAAAGGCTCTATTTTAACAATATGCTCTGAAGCACATGGTGCAATGCACATTCTGGTTGAGTCCAAATCCATTTCTACTATTTTAACTGCAGAAAAAATTGTTGGTTATAGTTATAGTAATGTTATAGTTATGATATAATAAATATAAACTGCTCATTGTCTTTGAATAGGTTGAACTCATGCATTGCAGGGTTGCATCTAGGTTCCATTGATCGGCTCTGCTTGCACTCTGTGCGGTAGTAGTTGGGCGGCAGAGCAGGCACCAGCCAATCAAATTGGTGCAAACAGGCAACAGCAGATTTCAATACTGGTGTTGGTACAATAGGGGAAACCTGTGTTCATCTGATTGTGGTGGACAGGTAGCACTGCACGTTTGCATGAAGTCACAGGTTTTTGTGAATGCTCAGTTAGTATGACCACGCACTCACCTCTCTGTCTCTCTCTATCTCCAGGCCGGCCTCCAGCAGGTTGGCCTCAAACTCTTGTCTGATCAAGCGCATCTCGTGCTCAGCCGGCTCCATCAGCTCGTTCCCTCCTGCAAATCCAAGTTCCATGAACACCTCGTCGATGTTCACCGCCTCTCCTTCCGGCGCGTCCCCTCCTAATCCTGCCATAGAGTGCGAGCCCACCGACTGCCGAAAGTTGCCATTGGAAACAATAGATAATCTGTCATGTGACACTGATATGCTGGCGCGGGATCGTGAGAAGCTCTGCCGTATGGAGTTGTGCCGTCGCTGATGGAAGACCAGGACATAGTCGACTTTCCGTCGGCCATCAGAGAAGTAAAGGCCTTCTCTGTTGCTCTGGGGGCTTGACGTAGGACCCACAACCTGCAGGGATGCAAGAGGAATCAAAGCCAACGTTAAATACAGAGTAAGCATCACCAAACACAGAAGCAGTATGCTGTGACGTAGAGGATATATACTCTCATTAGTTGTGATCATATAAAGGTATCTCACTCACTTTAACAAAGCGAAATCGTGTACCACACAGAGCATCCTCAAGCATCGGAGTTACGTAATAACTGTTTGAATGAACTTAAACATCTAGTCCAGTGTCAGCACACGCAAACATAAGTGGCTTTTGGCAGGTTCTCAAAAACACTGAAGTGAGAACCTCCAGCAGCAGAGTGGGCAGTTAGCTCACCTCTGGCAGTTTTATTCTTTATTTAGACAAAGAGAGAGCAGAGGGGGAGACTAAACATGGAGGACACAAGAGGGTAAGCTCAAGAGGCTCTGGGTAGGTATGAGGGGAAGGTTTTTTAAACTTCAGGAAAACAGGTTTCTTACCTATCATAAGGACAGGTTTCTAAAATATGTTATCGCTGTGTGTGTGCGTTTGTGTGTGTGTGTGTGTGTGTGTGTAATCTTGAAAGCGCTGCATTTTAGATTTAACTTGTTTGTTGGAGTTAAACTAATTAATTGCTTGTCGTTACATCAGCTTAATGTGTGTCTTTGATTTTTTTAACTATACTCTAATAATAAACATCCTCCCAGTACAAATCACATGAAAAGCTTTGCTGTTGTCTGGGCCTTAACACTTCATTAAATAACAAGAACAAGCAAAAAAAGGCTAAAAATGCCAATAGATGGGAAGAACGCTTTATAGCTAAATAAGCTAGTTATCGTCCCTAATCAAGATTTTCGACCAGTTCACGTTTTTGGGGTCCCTGCTTTATAGAGTGGCTTCCACCGTTAAGTCTCCGCTTAAGCTGTAGTGCTCCACAGGGGGGGGTGTGCAACATTCTGGTCAGAGAAAATTCCACGTTTTAGCTTTTCTGTCAAATTAAGTTCATAAGTTCACTTGTTGTATTAAAGTAATTGACTCGTATGTTAAACTGTTGACCAGCATTAAATCCATGCAATGTCCAACTGTGCCAATGTGCAGGCAGAAAGGACTGAAAGCAACTGACACTATCGGCACAATGCAAAACCATGCGTTTACGTCCCCATTAATGTTTGTTGGCATATTGCACGTATCACAACCGTTTTAACGACATTCTCAGTTTTTAACATTGAAACTACACAGTCCAGCTGTAAAGTAGGTTTTGACCTAGATTTGCTTCATGCTTCTTTTCCCAGTAGCCAGACAATTCAATTTTTTTCTCTGAACTCAACCTTCATCTAGCTAACTCGCTACCTTAAAGGGATAGTTCACCCAAAAATGCATACATTATCTACTCACCACTATGCCGATGGAGGGGTGGGTGAAGTGTTTGAGTGCACAAAACATGTTTGGAGTTTCAGTTGTAATGGTGCTTGTGCGGTGTGTGCATGCGAACGCCACTCCGGGCTAGGAGGACATTCAAGCCAAAAACATATCGTAAATTACACCGTTTCAGGTCGAATTTGAATGTTGGGGCTTACAGTCACTTGGACGACACCACAGGAGCAGTATGGAGGCATTTTATCTTTATTTTCTGTTTTTTTTTTAACGTTTGTAGAAGTGGTCGACGGATACTCGGCTGCAACGCTGTTTACCCCTAGAACTCTGGCAGTGTTTTGTGGACTCAAGCACTTCTCCATCCTCTTTGTTACCACAGACTTGGTATACATATCGGAAACATCATGAAACTTATCTCGTCGACTCAACTGGTCTTGGCTGTCGGCCATGGTGAGGATTAGCTTGGATTTCAAGGAAATCTGGCCACATGCTTTGTTAGTTCCACATTAGCTAAAATATTAAACAGCCCATAAACGTCCATGCTTCTCCCACACAAGTGGTTTCACTTTATACTAATGAGGCCTATTCTACAGACTGTGTTTGACTGACATCTCCTGTACGACTGCTGGGTGGAGCAACTAAGTCCTCTATCACTCAAAAGACTGAGTCCAACCCCCTAGTGTTCATTATATTGACTTTGTAACTTTTCTATTTAGGCGTCTGACTTTGCAATGTGAAATAAAACAAAATAAAACATGGAGAAATGAGTACGACCATGAGCAATTTCAGACAGAGCCACAGAGTTTGATGATCTCATGTGATTCCCAGCGTGGCTGCACTTATAATTGGTTTGCAATCAGCATTCGTGTGGGCGAGCATTCTTCAGTCAATAAATTGTACATCCACATAAACTGAAATAGTACACTGTTTCTAACATCTTAAATGTTTCACTTCTCCGGAGCTAGTATTTCATATATTTCTATTTCAAGCAAAGCATAACTGTCACAAATGCATCTTGTGTAGGCTCTAGTGATAGTAAAACCACTATGAGGCTAAGATTCAGTTGTGGGAGACTTTTTAATTCTCAGCATCATTCAATTTAAACTGAATTCAAAGTCTACTATCAAGTGAAAAATGCTAATGTCCCATGGAGGTATTGGACGCGGGCTGTTCCGCAGCTGTACACTGTAAATACATTCAACAGTACACACAGTGGTTGCCACTTTCCAACTCCTGGAACTTTCATTAAGGATTTCATGCAGAAACATTATGTATAAGCTTCTTATCAGATTTAGCATCACCGGTCAAATAATGGCCGTGACCAGATTATGTGGTTCTTACAGTGTCCAATTGGAAAAATATAATAGTAATAAATATATATTGCATGTATTATTGTTAATAAGAAAGCAACAATACTAGATGTGATGCATCTTTGTTATGTCACTATGTAACCTGGTGATACAACTAGAGGAGTGGTAGTAGAATAGGGATCGACACAGATTGGTCCCTGGTGAAGGTGAAGGACATCTAACATGAAACAGGGTGGCAGCGGGCGGACGGTGCTGTACTCACCGGGATCTTGTCTTCACTCGTGGACGTCTGCATGCTGTTGCGCTGGAGAGACACACAGAAGTAGAAGAAGAAGAAGAAGAAGAAGAAGAAGAAGAAGAAGGAGAAGAAGAGGCAAGAGTGAAAGTTGGATTTCCCCTCAGAGAGAAACAGACGCTTTCACCATCACCACCTTCATCCACATCGTGCCCACATGACACCTGAGGTCAGTCCGGTTAGTCCAGAGTCCGGGAGGAGAGACGGCTGCTCGGAGCCACGCTGCATTGTTATTATGATGTTATACAGGAGCTAGTGTGCGTGCGTGTGCGTGTGTGCGTGTGTAGAGTCCGATCACACGCTGGTGATACCCATCTATCCCACTGTGTGATCTGGAGGCTGCCTGCTCACCGCCGGCGCGTTTGGCACGAAGCGTGCCACACTGTAAAAAATGTAGGTTTGAATGCACCACACTGTAAAAAACACTTTTACTGAAGACACTCTACTGCAACTGAAACTCTTCTTGCCAACTTGAGAGTCAAATCATTTCACCGTAGGGTTTTTAATTTAAAAGATTTAAACGTTAATTAAGTTGTTGCCGGAATACATTTTATTCGGTGGCATGAAATTGATCACGCTCATTATTCTGGCTCCTGCAAGTTTTCAGAGCCTTATAATTTATTTAAAATAATAATTTACGTTTTTTTCGACTATGAGCCGCATATTTGAATTGTGATGTAAACGGAAGTTAAAGGTTAAAACAGGAAATGCTAGGCTGCTGCATTACTACGGAGGTAGAGCTTGTTTATTATAACTATTATTAGTATGATAAGTTCATTCTCACTTATATATTTCATCATATCTGTATGTTAATAAGTGTATTTGGATGTTTGTTTGTATTGCTGTCTTCTAGGTAACAATGATTTTTGGATTTGTGTAACCCATGGACAGGGAGGGTCGGGTTCCTGTAGTTAACAGATCACTTGTGTCTTTATTTCAAGATGTGTGTGTTTTGCTCATTGGAAAAACCTTATAAAAAGAAGTTAAGAATGTCTCTGTAAACGACAGGATATTTTTTGCAGTGTGGAGCAGAGGACGCAGCCTCTTTGATTAAATAGCGCACTGATGTAGCTCAGAGAGAGACAGGGGTTTTCTTCCTTCTCACTGGCTACATCATAATCACACAGGCACTATCTATAAATCATAATGGAGCATTTGCTTTTGTCCCAACAGATGTTATATCTCTGTCTGCCACCCCAGTGTTTGAAAACTTAGTTTGACCCTTTTAAAGAAGCAATGTGCAGTTGTTATGGCATGTAATTGTATCTAATTTTATTTTATTCTTATAAAGCAAACAATCTTTGTACATAGTTAATACCTGAGCCCTGTATTTTCAATGTGGAACATTTGGTAATGTCCTGTATCACCTCTACCCCCCCTTGTCCATGGGAGAGGTATGTTACATTTCATTCGTTCAAGTTTTTCTATGTTAGCTTTTACTGGGTTTACACATTGCTTGAAAGTTATGGTATCAAATGCTAACACTATACTTCTGATGTTCACTTTGTGATGTCCACATATGTAAAAACTGGCCAAAGGGGTGTTTTTCATTCACTTGGTTTATCAGAATCAACAGAGATCGCCTTTGAACACATTCATGGTCTTTCCATCAAATAAATCCAACTCAGACATCGCTAGACGCCACCGGATAAAGTAGCATAGATGTAGATACCCTGGGTACAGGGTCCGTGAGGTGGGTTAGACTATGGGTTAGGAGTGAGGAGAGGGTGTTGTGGGCAAATGGGTCGATTCCTTGCGTGTTCCTGGGTTCAATAAATATATATATATATACATACACACACACAGATTCAGACACTCACCACAGGCTTTAACCCCAAGCTTTGCCATTAACCATTGCCATTATTTCTAATCATCCTTAATCCTGAACTGAAGTCATTTCTCTCGACAAAGATTAACTTTGAACTGATAGGTTTCACTTCATGTCGGTGTGAAATCCATTCAATTCATCCCTGTAGATGTGTTCCAACTTTTATTTTGAAAGAGGGCTAGAGTAAAGTATCTTATTCTCTGAAATTATACTAATGAGATGTTCTTTCAATGCTAACTTGCAAAGTGATGCAACGGAGTGAAACACGTCACACACGCAGGAATTATTAGATGGTTTGCTTAGTTTAACAAGTTGCTCTTTTCTTCAAGTCTTACATTTTTATTTTATTTTGGTATTAAACCCACCCTTTCGCTCCTTTCTCCTTTAGTCAGCAGACTTTGTGATTCCTCGGCCCAGACTTCTGCTTTTTCCGGCTGAGGTCTCAGGATGCTGAGAGACATGTCCCTGGTCAGGTGGTACAGGGCGTCGCTGTGGATGGAGGAGGACTCACTGAACGCCGTGGAAACTCGGGCTGCACCATTGATCCATGACTCTGAAAGACATTTAGTTTGAAAATTTTGCGATGATGTCCTGTGATGAGAGTTTCACTAAAGCTCTGTTTGGAGCTGGAGGCGCTACAGAGGTCCAGCCACTGTTTACTCTGACTTCACTTTACTCTGGGAAAATACTTCCCACCAGGGGCCAAACACAAATCTGAAACCACAGCTTCTTGGATGATTCACTCGTATTGACTCAAAGTGTATTTTCACATTTTGTCCTGTGCAGCTTTCTTTTACTTATCCAGGTAAAATCAACCAGTGGTGGAATCAAACTATAAGTTACATAGTAAACAACAAGTATATTTCCTTAGTTACTACATTTATTTGATGACTGTAATTTTATACTACCTAAAAATAAAGATTTAACATTAATAAACAACCACAAATGAAAAACTTGTTGTGTTGTCCACAACAGTAAAATCCTTACCCCTTAATGCTTCAGTTAAGATAGAATAGAATAGAATATACAGTCTCTATTGTTAAAGACTGAAAGGAGCAGGGGGGTTTTATATTCTAAATAATAATATTCACACTTTTGCATATGTAATTATTTACTTGATATTTTTACCTACATAGATTTTCAATCAGCATTATTCATAATGAGCTTTTCAGGATATTCAAATACACTGTATGAATTTAAAAGTGATCATATAAACATAATATAACAAGGGCTACTATGTGCAATATAACTGATAACAAATACTCATCTATTTGAATATGTCTTATTACATTTGTTTTACATGTATTTATAAGACTGTGTCTACTGTGTTGTTATCTGTACCACTGAGACACTTGATTTGATTGTGCACTGTGCAACTACAATAAATAGAACTGAAAAAAACCTATGACACAATTTTGTTGTTGTGATGGATCTGACGACCTTTTACTCGACTGGATTGCAGAGCCACACTTAATGTTCCAGAACTTGTTTCATGCATATCAAACTGGTCTAAAAAATGAATCACACAATTACACAGACACACACACACGTGTACCAACAGTGACTGAAACAGGTGCCAAGGGCTTCACAGGTGTAGGAAATTCCTTCTCACCTAAACAAAATATATTAAATCCTCTGTGGCCCGGCGAAATCTCGATAACTCACATCTTCTGCACTCAGATCGTATTACGCCTCATCATGTTTCTCAATTTTTACACCGTCACAGCAGCAGAATTTTTCATCTCCATACATTTGCACTTCTAAGCAGCACAGTATCATCACAGACTTGTATTTCCAGCGACTGAACAGTTGTAGTGTAATACCCGGGGGTTCAATACCTTGCTCAGATGCACATCGTCTGTCATTAAGAAGGAGAAGAGCCTTACTCATCCTCTTTTCCCATGTGCATTAACCAAGTCAGGCTGGGGATTTCATGTGTCAGATTCCCATCCGCTCTAACCCAAAACTGGGGCTGCATGGTTACAGTGCAGCCTCACACTTTTCGGAGTTTCAGAGAACGACATTTTCCGTTACTGAAGGCACGAAATATGCAAATCAGGCTTTGTCTCAAACTGTGCAAATTGGTACGAGCGTCACTCAAACTGTCGGAAAAAGCTAGTTACAAAGGACAAGCCCACATCCAGACGCGCCCTCGACAATCAGCCCCGGAACGCAAAGGGACACAACAAAAACGCAAGGACACAAGGGTGTGCACGTGGGGAAGACAAAAACACCAGCAGAGGGTGACTTGTTGCTCAGTGAGCTGGGATTTCGACAAACACTTCTACTTCCCAGACATCCCTCAATCTTTCCCAGTCTGACTGCCATGTTGCCACAAGCTGAACAGATTGCCATTTCTGGTAATAAGGTTACTGTGTGTGTGTGTGTGTGTGTGTGTGAGTGTGTGCATGGTTATTTTAGGGATACAGACAGCTGTAGCCATAGTAACGCACCAGGCCACGTGCTGTGCTCTCATTTCACTACCATAGACAAGCTACATGTTTCGCTCCCTCTCATCCACACACGCAAAGATGTAGAACACTTAAACATAATATATAACGTTAGATCTGTCAACCATGTCAAGTGTGTGTGTGTGTGTGTGTGTGTGTGTGTGTGTGTGTGTTTGTGGAGGGGTGATCTGATTATGTTCCTTTTCCAGAATTTTTAAGCTAAAAGAAAAGACGTTTCATGGCAACAGTTGTTTTTCTGTGCCGTACAGTTGACTTGACAGCAGCACAGTAGCCTGGAGGTGAGAGAGGCAGGCCTGTAACTGGAAGGTCGCCAGTGTGAATTTAGCAGGAGTGGGAATGAATGAGAAAATCCCTCGTGTGTAAATATAAAGCAGAGCATCGCAAGAAAAACAAAACAGACTTCTGTTGAACGTCTCCAAATTAAAATATTGTATAAAATACATTTGACAAATGTGTTTATATCCAAGTGAAAAAGTCTCATCCTGTATAAATGGAGGGGTTCCCTAGTTTCTTTAAATTTCTACTTTGTGTCAGAAGAAATTAATTTTTGGTTCTTCAGGACACTTATTTCTAAGAGCAGAGACAAAGGGCATCGTTCTGGGAACAGCTAATGTGCTGCATCACAGCACAAAGACTTTGAGCTGATGCTTTTATCACACGTTGTCTCAGCTCCGGCTCACTGATTGTATGGAAGCCGCTGCCAGGGCGCAGCTGAATACATTTTTAACCCACTCTCATTTGGTTTCATGTTATTAACCACGTTGATGAGACATAAAAAAACAAATGTAGGACGGCAATAAAGGTTTTCAGCACTTTCAGAGTGAAAGCTCGATTAAGTGTTTTCAAAAGCTTTCAAGATGCACGTCATTGTGTTGAAATTAGTGAAAATACTTGGACGAAATACGTTTATTACATTGGTCTACTAAAAGGAACCATTTCTCCACCTTTAATCTAACATCTTCAATCTGAGCACAAATAACTGTGAGGATTCTGCCCTTGTGGACTTTTTGATTCATCTGTGGACTCATCGTATCCCACAGGGCATAATGAAAACTGACAGTCACTAACAGAGAAGTATATACCATCATGCACTACACAAGAAAAATGACGGCAAGACGAGAGCAGACATGGTAGCAAATCTCAGCTTTCTCTCTCTGGGGATTCTCCTACTTATCCTTATCAAAAAGTTTAAGACTGGATTTGACATTTGCTGGCATTTTCACAGAATTATCAGTTTTAGCCCATGTCACTATTTTTTCCTATGATGTCGTTTTTTGATGACCTGGCGCGATACAAATCAATATGTAACAAGGAAATGTCTTCATCTTAACATGGCCATTAAACGTACTTTATACCCTAAAAGTTTTAATACTTAATTGTAAATTAACCATTTAAAATCCATTGTGGGATTTTCCAACGGCCAATATTATGAATAAGAGAGTAGTAGTGTCCGAAAGTGTTTTTTTTATCTTCCAGCGATGAACTCCCAATACAGTTGTTGATATAATGGTGGTTATATACTATATAGTATATAGCGAGTGGGTGAATTTGGACAAAACATCACCAGCAACATTTATTACTTCCTGTTTTATTTTGTATTTACCTGTGTTTCTTGTCTCAGAGCACTCCCCCTCCCGTATTTGTCAGCCTCACCTGTGTCTGCTTAACTCTGTGTATTCAGTCTGTGTGTTTTCCTTTTGATCAGTGCCAGTTTGTCTCCTCTGTATTCTCTGAGCGTACCAGCAGTGAGAGTGTTTTTCTGCGATGCTATGTTTACTGACCTCGGGTTTTGCTTTTTGATACCTCTGTTCTGACTGCATACCTGTTCACCCAACTCCTAAATCTGATTAAACACTGTACATTCAACTCACTTCATTTGTAGTCCTAAATTTGGGTTTAAAATATTACGTTCAGGTACGAAAACCAAACTTGATTCTGGTCAGGGTAGAAAATGGTTTGGGTTAAAACACCAAAAGTGTGTTTGTGATGTGGAGACGTGAAGCCTCTGGTTCAAGGGACTTTTCAGTGAACGAGGAGAAACTTTATCGTTTTCATATTGAGACATTTTGGAGGTTTTTACAGAGCAAAATTTGATCCAGTACATTAATGAGGAAATATATCTTCCTCTTATTTTAAAGAATAAGTTCATTTCCACTGTATTTCTTGTCTTATCTTCCAACAAGTATATCTCCTACAGCTCTGATGGAACTTTAGACACTTTGATAAAACAATCTACGTAGAGGCTTGAGCGTCATAGTTGGTAATCGATCATATCTGATCATCAAAGCTACAGTTTTATACTGACTTTGGAACATGAAACCTCCAGGGGGCACAATAGTGACTCCTTTGCATTCCACAAACACCTCATTATTCCTCTGCTCCAGTCAGTAAGGCCTGTTCGTACCCGTTTGCCCAGTAAAACGCTCCCATCACAACATCCCATCCTCTGAGCACAGCTTCTCATCTGCAGGTGGTTTCTAACCGGATGATGCTTGGTTTAGCCGTCATCTCTCAGGGTTTATTATCAACATGTTAGCTTAGCAGTGTCCTGCTGCCCCACTTAACCACGGGGATCATTTCATTTCATCTCTCACGCCTTCCTCAACTCACTTACACTAAAGCAGAGCAGCAGTCAGGCCTGTAAACTAACCCGGATTACTGCCCCGCCCCCGGCTTACACCGCGAGGGAGCACATGTCTGAGATAAATTCATCTTTAAAAACGGATTACTTCTGTTGCAGTGAGGCAAAGACAGTTCCTCCACGAGACAAGAGGGAGAACAACGTGACTATATTAGCACAGAGGGGTCTGAATGAATCATCCAGTTAAACTTCAGCAGCCTCACATGCAACAGTATACCCTGCATGCTGTAAAGAGCTGCCTGGTGACGGCTGCCCCACACACAGTCTGCTGACACACACTCACGCACACTAGGGGAACAGGGGAGGGAACAATAGGCGGGTTACTCTACGGTGGTCCAGTCTAGTGTGTCCTTTTTGTTGGGTGAGGATACAGGAGGGACAGGCAGGACAGGCCACACAAAAGGAGGGAGAGAGGAGGCTTTCCTATGGGTTTCTGTGGCACTCACCTGCACATGTAGAGGGGGGGGATCTGCGGAGAGCCATTTCACCTCAACTCTGAGAGAAAAGGACCTGTTTCCTCTGGGTTTCCCGTCAGTCAGTCAGCCAAGCTGCTCTGCTGTCAGCAGCAGGTGAGGGGAAGCACGACAACACTCTGACTCAGTTGTGCAATCCTCAGCTCAGTGGAAGCTTAGCTCTGCTGGGATAATACTCCTCTCCAACTGGCCGGCTCGGGGGAGCCGAAAACTCCACGGCTCAGCTTATTGTGTAGCTTCGCTTAATGCACCGCACACCGGGCTTGTGGGTAACAGGCTGTCCGGCTGATTGGGTGTTTGGCCGGGGAATTACAGCCACACAGAGACAGGCAGAGATTATTGGGCCCTCTAATTACTGCGCCGTCTGTTGAGGTAAAACCTGGGGGGTCCTAAGGGTCTGCTTTATGGAGCTTAACACCAGGGAGGAGACACCTCAGTGCAAATGAAAGTTACACAATGAGATGTTCCGTCCAAGAAAGGGAGTTAATGACAGGTCACATGGGTCCTGTATGTGTAATCATGGAGTTCAGCTTCTGCAGAGGCAGGTTGAAGTGCAACGGGTTCAACTGCCTCATCAGGACAATGGAGAAAGCACATATAGGGGAAATTAGCCCATGTCTCTTTGGTCAGGACGTTGGACGACTGTAAAAGTTTCTCCTGATTCCCATTTCATATTTTTCTATTAACGATATCTGTAGGAGTCACAAACGGGTGTTGATGTGAAACTGCAATTCTGTGGTGTGATCACTTGGTGGCGCTGTGGTGCATGCAGCGCAGGTATTAGGATAGGTGACTGTGGGCGAGATCGAATAGTACATTTTTGCTGAGGAACCGTCCTGACTGGGTGAATGACACGACAATATTTCAGCGGCTGCCACAATAAGAGCTGTTTAAATTCTCTGAAAGATTATGAAAGGAGCTTCAATGCTTCATAACTTATCTCCTTTAGCAAAGGAAACATGGGACCATCCTCTATGAAAGGAAAAGAGAAAATGCCGACCCACAATTCTTTGCAGTAAACCCACGTAAATAAAAAAAACAAAGCAGAACAGCTGTTTTATCCTCCTGACACGATCCAGAGCTGAGTCCTCACCTGTGTCATGAGGTGTTATGACCCCGGTAGGGACAATGGTTTTGACCGATGCAGCACGAAACTGTGTTTAAACAATGTTCGCTGTTAGAAATCTTGGTGGAAATGGACTTTTTTCACAACTAAGCAAATAAAAGAATGTTCTGTAACGAATGAAGGACCGCTGAGTGCACCCACGTCACATGGTTCATGCATCAAACTAGCGGAGTGGGATTTGAACAACTCATTAGCTAGTAGCTAGCCAGGCAAAGCTCCTTTAACAATGTCCTTAATTTTACTGCTGGGATATGTAACCATCTTGTATTATCTCCCAGTTTTAATGTTATAATTGTTGTTAGTGAGGAATAATGCTTTTGAATTGCAGGACAGCTCTAAATACTGCAGTACCCACAGGCCTTGGCTGCTGATGCTGAAGAGAAGAGGCCGGCCGACCAAAGTTGGCAAGAGAGTTGCTGAATTCACCCAAAATAGAGCCAGAAATCCAAAGAGGGCTGATGTAATCTGCCGAGGGTAAAATCGTTTTTCTCCATGACATGATCTTTAGCTCTCATCCGTCATTAGTGCCCCACAAGACAAGGCTGCTCCCTCTTCACAGCTATGGCCAATTCAAAGAAACTAGTACAGTGTTCGTTCTACTCCTGCCTGTTTGGAATTGGCTGTATATATATATATATATATATATTTACACACATATAGATATACTACATATACTACACTACATCTATACTACATATTATGGCGTTTCTTTAGTCTGATTGACATGGGGCCTTGGGACGTACACCAGAGCAGTGTTGAAGTGTGACCGAAGTGAAACTGACTGGAAACAAACAGAACTTCTTGTATTTCATCCACTCAAAGGAAATTAAATTAAAGAAATAAATGATCAGATTCCCTGCTTAGTTCTGTGTGGCCATTTCTATGATTCACCCATCTAATTGCTTGGCCAACCTCCTCAGTGACTAATTGGTATACCCGATGCTAACTGATGCTAAATGCAGATAAAGTGTGAGAGGCAGTGTTGGATTAGGAGCACACACACACACACACACGAACACACCGACACACACTCCCATGCGCCCTCGTATTCTGTCAGTAAGGGTATCTGATGTGGCACACAGACGAGCAGCGCCAACCCACACACACACACACACACACACACACACACACACACACACACCTCCACGCTCAGTCTCCAGTTACAGCTGGTGCAGATATGTTCGGACTGTTAAATATTAAAGGCTGTAATACTAACGGTGAGGTGTTGTAATCGAGGAAACCGCTAAAAGGTCAAGTTCAGACCACAGGCTGTGCCATGGTCATGTGGTCGACCATCATGTCATATCTTCTCCCGCAGCACTTCTCAAATGTTCACATGCAAGAGCCACCGGCATAGAATGGATATGAAGATGGACGACACTACAGCTCCGCCAAAGTGGAGCCGAATCATCTCGGTTGCCCCCTGGTGGCTAGCTGCGGTATATATCATAATCTTGACATCATTATATAATCTCCTCCATGTTAGTGGATGGGACATGGGCCAAACAAAAAGTCACTCATCTTCACATTCTACATGAAAACCCTCTTCCCAGTTGGGCCCACAGAGTTTCTCCTACAACGAATTGTACTGAGGTGCAGCAACTAGCACTTTGGATCTTTCACAAAACCTTAATTGCATTTCCTTGCCAGCATTAAAGAAAAATGTTGCCCTAAGCTAACGAGGAGGATGCAAAATAGATGCATGAATGGCGACATCCTCGACAGCCCCCTACTACAGCTCACACTCGCACCGTGAATTTAAAGAGAAGCATTAAATCTGTATTTATACTCTTCAAGCCACTTAAAAGGCGCCGCCATAAATAGACACAAGTGCATCACACCCACACATCACAATCATATGCATGCACACAACTGGAGTGCATACAGTTTGTGCACATGTGCATGTACAAACGTACTTGTGAGGACTCTCATTTCTTGTCCCTTTGACATTTAGCTCAACAAATCATCTGAATCCATAGCTTAATTAGCTTAATATGTACTTATTAACTCGGGTGACAAGTTCTGACCCTAAAATAACCCCATGGGGGGGTGGGGGTTGGCACAGGCCAGATGCACTCACCCTGAAGATATAAAACTCAAATAATTCCTTCCTGAACAACAGAAGTACTGGAACAGAGTGATTCACACACATGGAGTCTATATCAGAACACGCACGCGCACACGCACACGCACACACACACACACACACACACACACACACACACACACACACACACACACACATACAGAGTGATTTCCCCCGTCGTCTGATCTGGTTCATGTCTTCCTGGAAAGGAACCAGAGATAATAGAGAGAGCCAGTGAATCGATTCTCGATGCTCCAGTTCACTCCAGTTTCTTCCAGTTTCCTCCCACACCTGCCTCACACACCTGTCACCACCGAGGAGGCTGTTCCATAAAATCTACAGGGCACATTTCATTTGGAGAAAAACAAATGTTGCTTCTGGAATATCAGTCGGTCACATAGAGATACCGTTTGTCCTTCAAAGTCTCATTCTTAGTCACAACACATTCGGCTGTAGCTGGTGCTTTTGTACTATACCAGTAGCATTTTTGTGGAAAACGTTGGATATGCTGAGTTTGCATATGCCTTCATATCAAATCATGGTCTAATACAGTATTATACTACAAACCATACCAGATAGGGTTAGGGTATTGCTAGAGTAGAGTATTCAGACCCTTTCACTTTTTATTACACACTGCTCTGTGTTGAATAGATATGTGCAAATTCACAATTTAAGACTATGCATCAAGTTGCATGTTAAAACAAAACATGGACCCACTGATAGTAAAAACATTACTCTATAGCCCCACCTGTGGCCTAAATCCACACAGAGCAGCTTTAAGTTAACATTAGCTGGGTGATATACATCTGATTATCATTAACTGCAAATGGATTACTTCCAGTAAAATACAGGCTTCACAGGCTACAGAAAAAAGGACTTGCTCTAACTTGCTGAGGGATCGGTAGCACTTATGTTTGTGAATCTCACCGCAAGATGTTTCTTTTCTCATTCATCAATTTATACGTGTCTAGAGAACAGCGAGCTATGGGTCATTGTGATAGCCACTGACACCATTGCATAATTAATTAATTAATTATATTAACTGAATAGTCCCCACTCATATTCACATTTTCTGTTTTTCTATTAAGTTACACTTTTAAAAACTAATAGTAATAATTGATTAATGTTTTAGTTTTTTTATATAGATCCATATTTTGTCAGTGGAAGCAATCCATATAATTTCCTCAGTAGATTTGTGGCTTGCTAGAAAACAAAGCTGCCTTACCTGCTTTGTTTTTTGTTTTGTAATTTTGATTCAAGATAGATGATCTAATTTATGTTCACTGTGATTTCACATCCATAATGCATAAGGACATAAACAGATTAATATCCAACAATATGAATGTTAAAGGAGAAATGCTAAGCAAGGGGGGGGGGGGTAAAGGGGTAGCAACTGTTTTCATTTCTATTCACGCTCATCACTTGTCAGATAAGCTTCTACAGAAGGTATGATATAAAAGCTCCCATTGTTTCTACAGTAAGAGTAGAGAGAGGCCTGTGGGGAATGAAGAGGATTATTGTCTAATCCATTCAGACTCTCAATGCCCTGTTCATCAAAACATATACATCAGTTCATCGCCATAAAGCAAACTCACGGACAAGAGACTGCACTTCACGCCCACTCACACTTTTCTGTTGAATGAGACGGAGAGATTCAAACTAAGAAAGACTTGTGAGTGCAACATAAGGGTATGGGTGACAAAGGAGGAAGAGGAGGATTGGAGAGGAGGGGAAGATGAGCTGGTGATAGGGTGTCAGTCCTAAAAACGTGTTGCTGTGAGTGAGGGGTTGTAGTGTTGCCCCCTCTTCTGGTCAAAGTTGGGTATCACAGTTGATAGAAGGTTCAGAATAGTAGTCATGTGAAGATGGGAGCTAGAGTGTGAGAGAGGGGACGTACATTGTTTGAACTTCACTATAAAACTCTGACAATCACTCAGTTTCTTCAGAAAGAAAAAAAAATACAAGAATTCAGAGCACATGACTTTAATTTTCTGATAACACGAGAAGCTAACAAGTTCCAATCATTTCACTTTGCAGAATCAATTGAAAAATATTTACAGGCACAAAAGGCTTCATTAAAAAAAAGTTCGATCCCTGCAACACATCAACATAAAAAAAAAGATTTTCTGATATTTATTATAGCTTTTATCTACAACTCAGAAAGATTATCTGATTCTCTCAAAATTCATCCATAACCTATGATGATCAATACTTTCCCAGACTTAAATTATGGGTCATCACGTTTGTCTCTTTACTTGTGTCAGTCTCTGCTCAGCTGTGCTTTGACACAAAGACCTCTGAAGGCTTGAAGGGTTTAAGTTTTACTTCAGCTTAAGTTTAAGCAGTATATTCCATAATCCTATTGGAAGTGACTTCAGCACCGACCAGCACGTGCTCGATGTCACAGGCCACTGTAACATGACTCTACTGTCTTCCACACTAGTTATAAATTAACATTATTAGATTTGACTGTTAATGTGTTTTTTGGGGATCAAAATGTCACTAGCATCAAGTTTTTAAGTACATAAAAGAATCCCTGTTGATGGTCAGTGCAAATAAAAAAGATGAATTGATGTATAAATTAAAAGAAAAAACATTATCATCCAAAAACACTTCATTAATATTCCATTACCTTCAAGATCTGCACAGGGCATCTGCATTTGCATTTGCATATGTGTGACAGTGTCCTGACCGTTCTCCCTGGGATAACAGCAGCATGACTTCAGTGACAATTCAATTAACATCTATCACGTATTAAAAGGAAACTTGGGGGAAGTGTGTTTCATCAGTAAACATTTCGCACTCATTTTATAGATATGGCAAGACTTTGGAAACAGGACTAAAGGAAACTTGGGCAGCAGGTTTAAGATTGAAGATTTTGAGCAAAAGAAAATAAAAGATATTATTGTGTGAGCTTGGTGCGGATGTTGGACTTGGTCTAAGCAATGCAATGAGAACTTTTTCTCCTGTGGTTTTTATGTTCTGCTCTGGTTGTCTTCACCAGTGAATAGATTTAAGGCTGGATTACAGGACTTTTAAATACGTGTGACTGTCTGATATATATGTATATATATATATATATATATATATATGTATATATATATTAGTGATGCGTTTAACATCAACCAGCAGAGATTGGTCACCCAGAGCGGAAGAGGGGCACAACCATGGGAGGAACCAATAGAGAAAAACCTTGGAAGCACCCAACAAACACCCAACCTCCGAAGCACACAAGAACAGTTTGCTTGGCGTTCAAGGGAAAGACTACCGTGTAACAAAACAGAAAGAGATGTGTAGCGAGGACGTGTGTAATCTCATTGTCACAAGGGGGAGCCATCTGACAGGACAAAATCCTCCTGATGCTATCTCTTACAGTTTTTGTATTTTTCCGCTCAGTATGTCAGACTAATGTAGTTTCGGTTCTAAATTGAAATTCTTCTTTCAGAGTTCGAATGATTTGGTTGTGATTTGTTCAGATTGTTACAACTGGTTTGAAATATGAAAAGGGAACAACTTGAAAACTTTCCCGACTTGAACTAAGTGGATCGTTTGTCCACACCCTGCTTGATCCCCAGCACCAGGTGAACAAACCAGTTGATCTGAACCATCCAGCCCTTCTCCCTGCAAATCTCTATCTGGTCCAGCAGGTGGCGTTGAGCTTCGTCCTCGTTGCGGCCGACAGTCAATGCCTCTCGGATGTACTCGATGTCCTCTTTGCTAGTCAGCTGGGGCATGCCTGTTAATACACAAGAGTTATTAGATTGCATTTCTAGACAGTATCTATCTATTGGTTTATTATTAAATGCCAGAAAAATACATCAGGTTATGATAACATGTATTTGTTCTGTTTCAGTCAAAAGCAAAGAGTGGCTATAAACAAAAATACATCTAAAGCTACGTATTTTCAACCCCAACATTTTTTGTGATCCAGTTCAAAAACATCGATAGTGCTACAGCTTTAACAAATTAGTGTTGTTCAGCTGTAAAAGGTCAGAAACACCAAATTCTGGTTTTATGAGGAAGGAGGTCTTACCAGTCATCAGCATCATGGAGAAGAGGATGATGAGCAGGTCGGTGTGATGCCGAAGGGCGAGGTAAGCCTTCACACACACGTCCTGTGACCGAGACAGGAAATACGTAATTAGAACAGATATATCCTGTACATACAGGCCACTGTAAATAAAGATGAACGACCTGACTGATCAACAGAAATTATGCCTTTCGATCTTGATCGCCACCTGGTGGCTGGCTGCAGTATAGGTCATGATATTATTATAAACATATACGCCGTGATTGAAAGCTGAGATTGTCTTGCACCGCAGCTCAATTCCCCAATCACTCCTGCACAGACTGTGGCGCCAAATGAGCAAGACTGTGGCATTGATATCCAGGATATTTAGCTTTAGCCAGGGTATTGGGAAGAATGGGAGATAAGTCGTCCATCTTTGAGGACAACATTAGCTAGCTGATTTGGTTACTTAAAGGAGCTACCTATACGTTTTGCAAATGCTAGGAGTCTAACGTTAGCATTTTCCTATTTACCAGTGTAACAGAAACATCGGCATCAAACCTAATCCCTTTACTGTCTCCAGCAGTGGAAAGCAACACCACTGTTTGCTTCTATTGCTAGAAGCATTATTATGTATATATTACATGTTATGCAACAATGGCTGAAGGTCAGGACCATCACCGCCAACCACAAGCTCCAGGAAGAGTGAAAACCACATTCATTATAGATGACCTATGAAGGCCTGTCTCTGACAGATTCAAACAATGGTGGGTGCATGTTGGTGCATGTGTGAATATATCTGTGCATGTGGATGATGTTCAACGTATGCACAGGAAAAAAATTATAACAAATCCTATGGTTGTCACCTGGAACTTCTGGAAGTGGGGGCTACTTTTCTTTCCTGACGTTCCCATGACGTACAGGAAGTCTGGTGTGAGCACGAAGGGAACCCACTCCTTATTGATTCCCATGAAGCTCTTATAATTCCCCAGGATGTGACCGAAGTCGATGTGGAAGAGATTCCCTGCAGGAACACAAAGGAAACTAGTTTTTAGTACTTCCTTTAGACCTTTTGAGCTCCAAGTTGAATTAATGCATTAAACAAAGTGCGTATGAGACCATAACGAATGTGTATATCCCTTTAAGACTCATATATTAGAATTATTATAATTAAAGGGGAAGATTTTAGCAATAACAGAAGTTGACACTGTTACTTCAGTTTGCCTTACAGTGAGAAGAAAACACAAACAGCCTCATTACCAGATTCGGTGATCATGATGTTGTCATTGTGGCGATCCCCAATGCCAAGAACATATGTGGCCACACAGTAGCCACCACAGGAATACAGAAACTTCTCCACAGCCTCCTGAAACTACAGAGAAGGAGAAAAAAAAAAAGGTTTTGACGCACAGGAAACCCCCTTTTGAAGTTTATTCACAGTGTCTATGAGTAAGAAGAGGAAACGGTGTCTTTGTGCTGTGGTACTCGACAGCTCGCAGCTGGGCAAATGTGTGAAATAGTGCAACAATGAAAAGAACCACCCTCTTCCTTTAGAAACCCTCAATGTGCATGTTATAAAATATCTGTGACATGACAAAAGAACATACTGAAGCACAGTGTGGAGACGGCTTTAGGAAGCCAACTTGCAAAATACAGTGGATTGTCAAAAACAGAGCGAGAACAACAAAGAACAAATGAGATACAGACACAAAAGGTGCAGGTGTCATGTATGATGTGTGTGTGTGTGTGTGTGTATGTGTGTGTGTGTGTGTGTGTGTGTGAGTGTGATTGTTATGGTGAAGGCGAAAAACCGTGGGTTGTTTCCTTCCTGTGAGTCACACTGCTACTTCCTCTTACGTCTGATAAGCTTTCAAAACTGTCCCATCAGCAGATTGAATCCATTATATACTATAGAGGTTTTTGCAGAGTTTACAAGGTAAACTTTTTTAAGACCATAATGAATGAAATTTAACATCTATATCAAGTAACGACAGATATAAAGGAACAAAGAACTGTTTACAAAAACTAGAGTAAACAAGAGGTCTATGTTTGTAGTTTTATTACAGTGTGTTAATATCTGTATCATTGAGAAAGAACTACAACAAATGTAGACATAACAAACTAGGTGGGCCAACAAGAATAATTTTAAAAAGCGTGAGGTTGTAAGCCCATAAATGCAGATTAACATATTTAAGACCCATTTAGACCTGGGATGTAATATTTGAACATATCTAAGCGATTGCTAGCCCTTATTATCAAGTGATTGAATTTAAATTATTAAATTTGAGACATTTTAAGACCCCTGCAGAAACCTTGATTATATTAAACACTTAACCTCAACAAGGAATACACACAGATTTACTTCTTCTTGAATTGATGAGTAACTGAATGGATGGAAGCATTGGTAAGTGGGCATTTGTGTTTCTGATCAAAGAAACCTGACGTTCTGCCTTGTACAATATCAAACCAATAATAATTGACATGCTGCCTGATTTGCTGAAACTGAAGCCTGAGAGTGTGTTGTACCTTGTCCTCACTGACACACTTGTCCCGCAGCCACTGATTAAGGATTTCATCTTTAAAGGCACCAGTGCTCCCAACGACACTCTGCTGGATGTTGGCAATGGTGGTGGCATCCTTTACGATCTCAATCATACCTACAAAGACAACGACGAAGATCATTTTGTGCTTTTCTATACAAAATAAGTATCAGTTATGTCACTGTTTAGGTACTGGAAGGGTTTAAAAAGTATCAACTTAGCACCGGTATCGGAAAAAACCCAAACCATACCCAACCCTGGGAGTATAACCGACCTATTCTGTTTCCAGTGGAGATGCAGCCGTACGGTAACAGGCAGAGATCCAATGATTCAGTCTCCCAGATTGACTCCATGATCAGCAGAATCTGCAGGGACCACATGTGTGAATGTATGTGCAAAGAATACGAATCTTTATTTAATAGTATATCATAAAAGCATCTTTGTTTGAGACCAAGTCGCCACTCACCTGCAGGATGAGCATATCCTGTCGGAGGTCGTCTCCGTCTTTGAAGATGATGCCGATGGGGTCTTTGGACAGAGTGGTGGGGTCGGCCCTTTTGAACTGCAGCCACAGCGGCTTCTTCTTAGACGCCATCACTTTGCACTGCTCAATCTGTGTGCACGTATACAGCATTTATTCTGAAAGTCAGTATTATACTATAGGACCTTTCCTAATGTAAACAATTTAGTCTTCTTAACCACACTGGACTGTAGCCACTTGTTTTAATTTCAGTGGTTATTTCTTCCTTTCCCTAAGGTGTTTTTATATGTAATTCCAAACAGGCATCACAGGGATCTTAAGAAGTTGAAAAGAAACGTTAGAAACATATATATAAGAATGCACGTGTGTGTTTATTTGTGTGTGTGTGTTTGATCTAATACCAGTATGTGTGTTTATGTGGCTCTCACCAACAGGGCTCCAGCTCTCAGTCCAGGATCGTACGGGACCCTGAAACTTTCCGGCAGACCAGACGACTGCAGAGTCTCCAGTTTCTGACGCAACTGAAACACCACTGACACATACACACACACACACACACAACCACACATTCACACACACACAAACGTTAGTTTCACTTCCCGAGGGTTATTTCTCTACATATATCTTTAAAACAAGATACTTCTGCTACTGAAATTCAATATTTTCCCTTTCTTTGGTTTTCATTGCAACAGCAATCCCAGCAAAGCCAGTAACTCTAAGGTGTAATGCAAATACCCACTCTAGTTCATATTGCTAAGCTCAGCTCACAGAGCTCAGACAGTTGGACTTCTTACCTTGTGCAGTGACGTCATATTTTTCAGCACACATGGCCTTCATCTCACGGGTGACTTTCTGCAGAGCCTCCGTCATCTCCACCTTGGAGAGCGTCAGTTCATATTGTGAGTTGCTGAAAAAGCTGCTCAGTGATTGTTTAATTTTTTTTCTAATTAAACCCAAACTGGACTACAGGAGTCGTGTAAAAAGCCTGACTGACCTGTTCCCTGTAGTCCCTCAGCATGGCTTCCCCGCAGCCTCTGAGGTAGGCCTCCAGCAGGACAGCATATCTCTGCTGGTAGTGCATGGACTGAGCGATCTCACTGCGCAGGAACCAGAAGAGAAAATGACCAATGCGCTTACTCTGTGGAGAGAAGACCAAACACCGAGAGGAGAATAGGAAGGCTGAGGTGAATCAAATGTCCTTTTTTGTAGAGTGTGAGACAATGTTAAACCGACAGACAGATGCTGGGCCTGCCTACCCTCAGAGCTCTCTTCAGCAGGAACCTCACCAGGGCACTGTCATGGTAGGGCTCGAACTTCACCGCCTGCAAGAGACAAAAAAACACACAAACAACCACACTCACAAATTAATATAATGAAAGTAAATTGTCTTAACCATTGTCGCAAACCTTCAAAGTTGCGATCTAGCGATGTAATGACTGTTCCCTACTCTACCGCCTCAGAATTCTTAACTTAACGATAAAGCAAATAACAGGATGAGTACTTTGAGATGGATGGATGGATGGATGGATGGATGGATGGATGAATGGATGAATGGATGAATGGATGGATAGATGGATAGATAGATAGATAAGCTGTAGGCCACCGAGAGGTGCTCAGCTCTGGTACTAGGTTTGGAAGCAGTGAGGAGAATATTAAAGAGGATTTGTCACCAGATGGGAAGGAAGAGTCTTTCATCAAATCCAGTCTGAGGCTGCATCCATACTACTACGTTTACATGTCTGTCCACACGAGCATTTTGCCTCCATAGAAGTTGTAATCCCTGTCCATACTAACACTCCTGAACACGCACATCACATGACCACTCGCGTACAGCAGCCTTTAACTGCACAACAGCTGTTAGCAAAGACAACAGAGTGAGCAATGCTTGTAATTGATATCCATGTTGCGTTCTACACTGGCAGCCCAGGCTACTGTCGGTTGTGTTCTTCTAATCAGTTCATCTAATTTAGTTCATCTTCGAGACTGAGAGAATGTTTGTCCCAAGTTTGAAGAAATTCCCTCAAGGCATTCTTGAGTTATTGTGCTCACAGGACTTGGACAGACAGACGGATGGACAACCCTAAAATGTATTGCCTCTGTCCACTGGCTGTCGCTGCGTGCGGAGGCATAACAGACAGAGTTACACATGTCCTACCTGCTGTGAGTCAGTAGTTATTTATGTCCCTCTCTGCACATGTACTAGAAGGAAAACCTCCATGTGTTGCTGACGTGCAGAGGATACAATGACATCAGTATGTTGCGGGAAAGAGTCATTTACCTATCAGTCCAAAAGGCTGCACTGTTTGTCTGAGCGGATAATTCACACTGCTCATGCAAAGTGACCACAGAGTCAAATATGGAAACACGTGAGAAGACAAACATGGAGCAGGATATTTACTGGATGTAATGCGCCATCATATCATGCTCAAGTTCATTTGGTACTGTCCTGAAAAAATAAACAATGACTTGGTATAACAGCAGCTCAGATGAGAGGTCCCAAACTAGAATTGCTTAAGGAAGTCTCAAATGGTGTCGTGTTAGCACTGGTGTTGGTCTGGTTGCACCTACTTCCTGCCACAGGTGAAAACAAACTCTCTGACTTGTTTGGATTTATTTAAACCAATCAAAATTGGCTGGTACTAGGATGCAGGCACTGTGCTGCTACAATATAGTGCCAGGGTGGAACTTGTTTTGCAGAGGCAAGCACTGTCATGTTGTTTTTTTACGTGACGAATCAGCACTGCTCATCCAGATTAAAACGGTAAATTGGGGCCAGCAGCGTTTCCAAACTTCTCTTTTTTGGAAGAGTTATGAGTACACCAGGCTTATCTTTAGCAGAGTTGATGTGTTTTTAAATGAACATGTAGACGTGTGGCTGTAGCCCGAGCATCCGTAAAAAGCTTCACCTGTACAAGCTGCAGAAGATATCTGAGCACATCGTCGTCCTCCAGCGTCTCCAGCTTCCTGACGGCCATGGAGCGAACCTGGGCGTCAGAGTAATGACAGTCGAGCAGCTGCATGGCCAGGCCAACATCCAGACCACTGCAGGGGAACAACACAAACCACGAGTTATGGGAGTCTGCACCGACTGAGGACACAACCATGTAGAGGCAGTATGAAGAAGCCTTGTACCTGCTGTCCCAAGCGTTGCTGCGCTCCAACAGACGGTGTGTCGCCAACACATCCTCCTGCTTCCCCCACCTGACTGAGCTCAGCAGCTTAGGGTACGCCCTGAGGACAGAGAGAGATTACTTTCAGAATTACAAATCAGGTAATACCAGGAAGAAAAAAACTAATAATATAACATTTGAAGTCAGACAAGTACCTGGGGTCGCGCATACACTCGTGTCTGAAGTGCCAGAGCAGCTCTTTGTCCTCAGGACTGAGCGGATTCAGGGGGTCGGTCGCCACAATGGCCTCAAACTGCTTCTTCAGATGGTTCGGCATCTCCCTCAGACCCCGCTCCCCGGCCTCCTCGCCCCCAGCGGCCGCATCCCGGCTCACGTCCCGGCCCTTGGGCAGCACCACAGGGTAGCAGTACTTGTCCAGTAAGATGGCGATGGCCATGGACGAGGCCTTGTCCGGGTTGGTTGCCGAGGTGAGCTTGTCTGCGTTGATGCTGCCGCTGCTGCTATCCTCGCTCTTCTCGGGCATTTTCCACATGTGGAGGATGAACTCGCCCTGGCGGAGCAGCGAGCGGTGGTCGATGAGGAGCAGGTTGACATAGTACAGGAGACGACTCTTGGTCTTTGCTGAAAGACAGACAAAGAGACAGTAATAAGTCGCATTCTGAAAACTATGAGCATGAGAGCCTGCTTCGCGCAAGGAAACCTCACCATCATGGCTGCCTCCTCCTCCTCCTGCATTTTCCTGGTACGAGCTTCCCTTGGAGTTGGGTGTCTGAGGTTGTTTCCCACAAACCACCTGGATGAGAAGAAGAGTGTAGAGCAGGATCATTGTACAGCACAGAATAGAAATATTAACGACTCAAGCTAAATTAATTCATTTCTGCAGTGGTTACAAACACCAGCTCTGAACTAGATGTCTGACCTGGAGGTTGAGGCGCGCCCCTTTAGGCAGGTCTTTGATTTTAATGTTGAACTCCAGCCAGCAGTTCCACAGCACTTCTTCATTGAAGGTTTTGGAGGATGTCCTCTCCTGAAAGAATAAATTCATGGTTAAACTCTCTGTCGTCCAAACAAAGCTCTGTATGGGCTTTAAAACGGGACAATACAGGAACAATCGGTCAAGGCTTCGTGAAATAGATAGTTATAAAACTAACATAGATATAAGACAGATGTAATTTGCTGGCTCTAGAGTTTAGATTTTTTATGGATTCGAGGAAACAAAAGATATCGTTCACCATGGTTACACCTACGTAAGACATCTCGTCTTTTCTTTTTTACGTCAGATCACTTTTAATTATCAAAGGGAATATAATGGAACAGGAAGGAGCTGCCACAGTGTTGCTAATCTTTTTGTGTTTTTTCTTACATTTTGTGTACATCAAAGTTTCCTTAAAATGCGGTACAAGTACTTTTCGTTTTGTTTACCTGAGCCAGAAGCTGCTGGCCGTGGAAGATGCTGGCCTCTATGAAGACAATCAACTCTGGGATCTTGGGCAGTGATGGGATGTCGATGCCCAGCACCTTCACTCTGAACTTCCTGTTACAGTCCCACATAGAGATGGTGAACACTCGCTCATGGTCCTTCTCATCGATGGTCAGCTGCTCATGGGTACCTGATGAAGGAAAGGTTAGGAGAAAAGTTCAGGAGTTTGGTCATATATCACAAAAACTAAATGGAAACAAGAGATACTGAACATCACACACACATAACTCAGTATTTGTGTGTTCAAGTTGTTACCTGCGACACCGGTGCAGTCATCCACCTGGGCCCAGTCCTCCTTGTGGACCAGATCAAGATCAGGATCAGGCTGCCTCTCCAGAACCAGGTGGATCTCTTCGCCATTCTTCAGGCACTGACGGATCCAGTTGAAGCTCTGCAGTGGTTTATCCCCGTACAGATACTCCTCCCTGTGTAAGCAGACGCTGAAAATGTTACTTTCAAAGATGAAAAGTAAAATAAAAATAGAACTACTACTATTGATAATCAAATCAATCACTGTTTCACTTTCAGAGCAAAAACTGACTAGCTGCACCAAAGCAGCTCTGGTGTGATTCCAGATGTTTTAGCATCGCACGTACCTGCCACACACACGTAGCACGTAGTCTGCTTCACACACATCTTCAGGGATGCCCAGCAGAGGCCTTTTATTTGCCAACTTGACGAAAAAACTTGACAACACCTGATGAAAGATGAAGCAATGAAATAGGGATTAAGAAAAGAGAGCGGTAACCACATGAGCCGAGCGCATCACTGCGTTTGTCTACCTGTGGCGGTGTGTCGTCGATGGAGACCTTGATGGTCTGGCTGGCTGAGGTGATGTGGATCACCACCAGGACCTGACTGTTACTGAGCTGAGGAGTGGAAAAAAACAAAGGAGCGAAGTAACAAATAATGAAAACCCTGAATACAGAAACAGTACAAAAGTAAATCATTTCAAAGTATAAAGAGTCAAAATTCAATTAACAAAGAGAATGTGAGGCAATAGTCAGTTGATAAATCGGTTTCATCCCTCAGCTGCTTAAAAGATATTGGTGTTTAAAATGATGGGTCACATGCTGTAATTTCTTTTTTGTAACATGTAGACACATATTCCAGCTTTGTATTGATTTTATACGTGCCATGACTGAAAACATATTTGGAAACAGCTGCACTATATTCCAGAGGTTATTCATAAATTGCTCATTCAAATAAGAAAATCCCACATACTTTGCTGAACAGATGCTCGGGCAGTGGTTTGCGGGTCACCCAGGGATCCATAGAGTAGAGCTGCGGGTCGCGGTTGGACAACTCGATGCGGCGCGGCGTTAGCAGCTTCCTGCGGGTGAACTCCAGCTCGTCGTCGTGTACGTTGCTGACATCAGTCACGTCGTAGGCAATCAGGTAGTTTAGGTAGCGCTGGTACCGCATGGCCTCATCCGAGGGCTGGGGACGGGGAACCAGCTGGATCCGCCCCACGTCTTTCTTCAGGGCTTTGTTTTTTTTTTTACAAACACAACAGACACACGTTCACAGCAGTGCAGTTACAGACTCACTGTGCAGGAGTGAAAACATCAGTCACTGGTCAGTACCTTTCCAGTAGCGGATGCAGTCGAGTGTCTGGAAAACCTGGTGCTTGTCGTAGATCTCGCACACGTTGCCTTTCTTCTGGTAGAGCAGGATGCAGTGGTCGGGAGAAAACCGCTCGTAGAAGTCAGGACTGATGTTTGAAGTCACCGCCTTCAGCCAAACCTGAGCTTTCACCTGGGAGTCAGGAAACGTGCAAATGAAGACGGTGTTTAAAGCCCCTATAATCCTCTCGGCAACATCCATAAACACATGATCATCAGTATCGAATCAGTGAAGAAGCAGACCTGTTCCACTGTCCAGTTCCCAGCGACCTCCAGCTGCAGAACGTCAGGGCTGACTCCGCCCCACGCCACCGTGGGCAGGACGAACTCGATGGAGATCTGGTCCATGGAGGCAGTGGAGGATGACGAGATGGCCTTCTTTCTCCTCCTCCTCGGGATGTCTTCTCGCAGGTCTATTGGCTCTTCGTCGCTCACCTGGATCTGCTGCCTGTCCATCGCCTAGCTTCAGGGGGACAAGAGACAGGAGAAGCCAAATGAGACACTCTTATGCTTTCTACCATTAATCTGTGACCCTGTGAACATCACGTGTAAAAATAAGAGGCGGATGAAAATAAAAAGAGTAAAGAAGATGGCGCCGATATGCATATAATTCAACTTTATTATAATGGAGTATTAGTAATCCGATCTGTGACCTCTGACCTTCTGGCCTCTGTTTCAGAGAGCAGGTTTAATGAATAATCACAGTTATTTAACCCTGAGATGAGGGAAACTGAGGGTTTTCTGTTCCAGCAACTGAAAGATGAATGATATGAACGCTCGCTATTTGACGAGTGCGTGTATCAGCAGGACCTCAACACTGTGGCTTGCAACCCAATGTTGCCTCTTTTATGATCAATCAATCATGAGTGTAGGGACAGAGACAACGACCCCATACATTCAAAACTTTCACATCATGGCTTCATCCTAATAATAAAATCTACAGTCTTTATAACAATGTAAGACAGTCAGTCATTCTCCTGCACTGAAACAATAGTTAATACATCTATTTACAGATTCAAATGCTATGAGAAATAATTTCTCATGGTCACCCTGATGGCATCTTCCTATCGTGTTTATCATTTTGTATTAAAAATTGAATGATCTTTATTTACCAGTAGCCATTGGGAATAGCAGGATTAAAACGCTATCCATTTTTCCCCCTTCGTCATATATGTGCTTATCTCAGAGTGAAGTTGATGGAGCCGACTCAGATCAGCTGATCTGGAAGACGTCAGAGTTCACAGTTAGAGTCACAGTCTGTAAAACCTGGTTTCAGGCTATGGACGACCATAAACAAACTGTATTCATGAGAGTGTGAGTGCACTGACAAAGAATCAGCTTGAGGCAGCGTCTGTTCCTGCACTCTTAAGTCTTACGGCTGAAACAGGAAGCTGAGGTGGGATATAAATAGTGATTCTAACTCAACAAAAGAGAAAAAAAGGAGGGTTTACAACACGGCTGTTATTTCCATTATTGATCAATCAGCTGATTATTTTCTCAAATAAGTTTTAAATTATAACCATCATAATTTGTCTGGCCAACAATTCAAATCCCATACATGCAATTTTGATTTAATAGATTATTCATCTATTTTTAACAGTACAATTGTATGTATAATTATTTAATTTTTTAACTTTAACTAATCAGGAACATTACATGATCAACAACACTACTGACAGCATCGTTAAAAGTGACTTTTCCCCTCTGATCACAGGAGGATTCACGACTGGAGTTTGGCTCCTCTCTTCAACCAGAGGAAGTTTAGAGAAGCAGGAAGCAAAACTCGACGCAGCCTGGATGTGAGTGGAAACTACAGCCTGAACTACAGAGTGTGCTTTTAAACACCCGGTCTGTAAACCGGTGTCCGTGTCTGTTGATAAAACAACACTGACACAACACTGACAGGAGCAAATACACTTAAAACCCTGGTGAGCGTCGGCCAGCCTCAGACTGTGTAACGGTATCTGCCATAATAAGGCGTCGCTTTAACTACATTCACTTTATGACTCACCAACGAAGGCGGACACAGAGGCCGAAGAAAGCCCGACGAGTGAGCCCGAGTGCCGGCATTGATGCTACATGAAGAGACCCGGAGCACAGAGGACAAGTTGAAAGTCTCAGTCCAACTTCAGGAAACTCCAGTCAGCTTCCACTTCACCGGTGTCGCGTCGAGTTCCGTCCGCCCGCCGAGAAGTGCCTGCACCTCGCGGGAGCGCGCACAGCCACAGCGGAAAGCCGCTACCAGACGTGATCATCACTATGGCAACGTGCTGATTATTAACTGTATCATCTCGTTTGTCGGCGTTTATTTATGATGATAAATTATCATTTTGTTCATGAATGTTTAGAGTCAACCATGATTTATTAGACTCATATATTTATATGTTTGACACTATATACACCAGTCTTAATTCCATTCATATGTTTCTACATTCCTTACAGTTAAGTCTTATAATCTTAACAACTAAGTATTGCATGTTACTTATTACTTGCTGATGCATATTTTGACTCATGATGCAGTAATATAGCAGTCGCCATTGTGGGACTTATAAAGGATTATCTCATCTTATCTTATCTTATCTTATCTTATCGTATTTATCTTGCAATTCGTCTGATCAGTCAATAGTCAGACTTCATTGGCGTTAAAATGTCGATAACTTCCAAACTGAGTCAGTCAAATGCAGCCTGAGCCATACAGTCTATGGCTAAAACACATATTTTCTTCTCACACTTTGATTTAAGTGTCGTTATTTTGTGTTTTAGTGCTGAGAGTGTGACTGGCATGTGATCCAGATGAGTGTTAGATGGATGAAATTCTCAATTGTTAAAACAGCACAAAATATCAGCTGGTAACAGTAGTGCGTATGTAGTGTTGCAGCTCCTCACTTGTAGCCACCAGAGGGCAGTGTACTCGATCTTGAGATAAACTATAGACTGATTCCACTGTCCTCATGTGACTGGGGACAGGGCATCTCAAAAGGGAACCATCTGTTCCACACCAAGCAACTTTTAGTGTAACTTGAATCATTATAGATTTTATTAACTTTATTGTACTTCATTATCGGGTGAGATAAAATGTTTCTGGGATTATCTCACAACATAATGACACTGTAGAAAGATGACAATCTTTGAAACTATTGTTTTGACATAACAGTAGTGTGTTCCACATGCATTCCATGTATCAATGTCTTATCTAAGTTATTCACTCACCACATTGTATCAGTTGATACTTTTCCTCTTTTTGCTCATGTGAATATTGTAATTGCCTCAACCTGACAGCTTGTTATTATAACAATACTTATTACACACCATTAAAAAAGTAGAAGCTTCTGTTTACTCTTCACATCTATATTACTTTATACAGTGGTTATGAGTGTTTTTAACCAGGTTATCAAGCTACAACTACCTGTTGAACAAGTTACACTGGGCACATGACCACACAGCTGAAGGCTATTTGGCTGCTGCTGCAAATATCAGCCACATGCATACCTGCATTTTACCTTTGTTCTCACATATACATCACCTGAGTTTATTGTCTTATTGTTTTGCAATGCCTCTGTTATCGCTACACTAAACACTTGCATGCTCTGTTTGCTCAAGTCTTGAATATTTACTGTGTCATATGATCACATTAGCTCTTTAAAGAGCTGTCGCCTGGAACACTTCTGCTTTCTGTCCCCAGAGTCTAAACTAAACATGGAGAAGCAGCGTTCAGTCTCTCTCTCCCAGAGAACTGCAGGTCCGCTGCAAATCTTCAACCCTTCCTGTGAATCAATGCTGAACACTTAATCAAATAATTACGCATTTCTTTCACTGCACGGTTACCGTCCCTTTTAATTCTTATTTTGTTTATTTCTTATTCTCCATGCAAATCTTTGAAATTTCTTTTAAAATGTCTCTTTTACCCTTTTGCCTCTTATGTTGCTTTTACAATTTGGCATGGTGCCTTTTACATTTCATTTAAAGCACTTGATGTTGAAATGTGCTACACAAACAAACTCACCTTGACTTAATGTGATTATTTATTATATATTCTATATTATTTCTACTTGTTGTATCTTATTAAAATAAAGCTGATTTGTTTTTTCCTGTGAGCTACTTTCTGTTTTGCTTCCATCACTTGAACCCACCCTGTGTTTTATTGTTGTGATGAAGAGAACAAGCCTGCCCCGAACTGGCCAATGAGGACGAGGAACACCGCTGACCGACATCGGGTGCGGCCAATGGGATCGCCGGGGGAGATGTGTTTATACCCGCCCCCATCCCCGTACAAGGAGACTGTTTTGGTGAGTTGAGGAAAGTTCATTGAATTCGTTTGTGGCTTTTAAAGCGCTGAATGTGACGAGTGTTCGCTCCGGTTGACAGACGAGTCTTTGAACTCGACCCGGGGACGATGAGCGGAAGCTGTCAACGCGTAGTTCGAGTCGAAAACACGTCCTCGCTGCTCGTCGCTCAGCTCCATTGTTGTTAGCTGCTCGTCCTGTGCTAACAAGATGGCTCGTCTGTTTTTAAAGTGTTCGCTCGTTTCCCCCACGCTCACAACCACAGACACGTCGGTAACTCGTCTGTTACGACACATTCTATAGTATAGATGCTTGTGCTGGTTGTCGTCGACCAAACTTTAGTTTTCACTTTTTGGTTTCGCCACAGCAGACGTAACTCTGCTCGGTTTTGAAGTTTGAAACCGTAGTGACAACTATCACTTGTTATCAGTTTGTAATATCACAAGCAGACATGTTGTTCTATGTGGTTAAAGTGGTGTGTTTCACTCGTATCATCGTCGCCCGTCCGTGTTGAATGAATGAGCCTCGTCTGCGCCTGCGCACGGAATCTCAAAGTTTATAAACAAGAGGGAGTCACATGACGACACATTGTGAAATAGATAAACACGCTCCCGTCGCCTGCGGAAAGCGACTATTTCACGTTGCTTTCTACCTAAAGTCCATATCACATGAGCAGATGAACGCAATGGATCTTTGTGAATGTGTCTATACTTAGCTGGCATCCGGCCCGATGTGACCCCGTGTCCCCCCCTCACCCCGAACCATACACAGCTCCCTCGGGATCATGTTCCCCCTCCTCTGCGTGGGTGGAGAGTTTATGTCAGGATTGCAATGTGACACTAGTGTGTAGATTCATCTTCCCAGCAGATCCAGTGCTCTAAAGTATTTAAATATATTCATTCACATCTTTAAAAAATTCGCATCTAAAAGCAGTGTAGTGTATAATGTTTCAGTGACATCATGGTGTGGGAGGTGGTGACCCCAGCTGTGCTGTCCGGCGACCCCAAAAACCACAAGGTCCGGGAGCCAGAGCTTCAGAGTGAACACTCAGGTAAAACATCTGCACTGCATCATTCATGACATAAATCTATTCATGATGTACTCCAGTAAGTCAGAGTTGCACTTCTATAAAGTTTGGTGACTCACAAGAGACAAAAACAAGAGTGTGGTTAAGCTCAAAGTAGCAGAAGCTGAGATATTCAGACCAAACCAAAGTGTGAGGTAGGTTCCTACCTCACACTTTGGCTACATCTGACTTTCACGGTCTTCGCACTGATACATAATTAGTCTTTTCTCCACCGCTTAACTTTGAAAGCTTCCCCTGAGTTACAGAAAACAAACACTAAAGTAAACTTTTTATAACTGGTTGAGTCTCCTATGACTTCTATTCTTGTAAAGTAGAAAAAACTTTTGTTTGCAAGCCTATTTTTCTGAATAATCGATAACTTAACAAATCATTTGTATTAATAATATAATAATACGTTTTAAAAAGGTTTTCATGTTTTGCTGCTTGTTCTTCTATTATTCAGTTTGTTTTAATATTACTTTTCCTTATTATAATACTAAAACCTTGCTATTCTAGTCAGTAAATCAAAATATGTATTTAAAGGCTAACAGTTAAAACACAAATTCAACCTGTAAGAGTTTCAGATCATGTGAGCGAACTCCTGTTTCTCTGTTCTCACCTTCAGTAGTGATGACAGATGTAGAAGGAGACCAGTCACATGAGCTGCTCCGCTGTGACGAGCACTTCCCCCCCTCACCTGGCTGCGCCACCAGTGACAGCCACATGGATTATGGTACATAATACTAGGCTTAACACAGCAGGTGAAATAGTATTAAGATGAATTTGGGCTCATGTGTTTCTAAATTCTGAAATAGTTAGTGAGGCAAACCTTTCACCGGGTGTTTTTTACCTTCTCTCGCCAGATGACCTTCCAGATTTACAGGAGGTTCGGGAGGAGGCGGAGCCAACCGCGCCACCTGTTTACCAGGTGGGGGTGGGTGTGTCCCACCAGTGGGTCCCACCAGGAGGTGCATACGCGATGGCACACAGCCCACAGCCTCCTGACACACGCTGGCTCACGCAGCTGGCTCACATCGCCACCGGGCCCCAGAGCCCCCTGCTGCAGGGGCCTCCTCACAGCAGGTATGTGCACTTTGTACTAAAATTTTAGTTCTATGGAGAAAAGGTAACTTGAGCGTTACTTCATGTCTTCAAAATAACTCTTCAATCTCAAAAATTGTCGTATGTTTTTTTCTAAATATTCCTGTTAGGACTATTTTTGCCATTTTTATTATATTATTCCTTTCTTTTACCACTAAGTACTTGTATCACATCTCCCCATCCACAGGTCTTTAAGAACTCAAATAGCACGACTTTAGCCAGGATTTTAGACAACTGGGGTCAAGAGTCCAAACTTCCAACGTGCAACCGCACGCTCCTTCTGACCTTCCAATTTACTAGTCTGTGTCTTTTGCAGCTCCTCCCTGGTCTGCATCTCCAGGATCAGCAGTGATCTACATTCCTACGCCCGGCCTCCTCCTCCTCCTCTCCCCAGCAGCTCACTGTCGCCCCCTCAAGGCCAAGGGAGGGAGCGTCGACGCAGCAGGGTAGATCTCATGTTTGCCTGCTTCCTTTCGTTTGTTTGTTTCATCCCCACTCACTGCCACTTTGTACAATATCTGTGGAACACCACAGCTGCCACCTGTAATTATCTTTAGAGTTTTTAACTCATGGTTCTTTTCGGCTCGGAGGCAGTTCTGTGTTGACAATGCTTCTCTTTCCTGTTTCCACAGACGACCAGTGAATGTGGCTCTGCCGTGTCAACCAGATCCTCTCTCTCTGAAGACGAAGACATGGGCTGGAGCTTCTCCTGGCCCCCCACCGCCTGGCACTGTTTTCTCAAAGGTACACACACACCAGCACACACACTTTAATATACATGTATACGCTGGAAAAATATGAACAAGAACACATCTCTGTATGGTTTTATATCATCTGTGTCATATACTGAATGGGTGACCGCTCTTTTCTTCCATCAGGCACTCATCTGCGTTTCCACAGTGGCTGTAACGTTGAGTGGCAGGAAGCTGAGGAGTTGGATTCTGCTGAGAAAGACTCCAGATCTCTGAAGGTACATCATGCAACAATTCTGTGGCCACGCTGTTTTTAGACAGTAACTCCAGAGAATGTCCAAACAACAGAGTCCCGCCTTTCATTTGTTAAACATTTAACTATAACAGCTTCACTAGAACCAACATGTCAGACGAAAAAATGTGTTCTGTAAAAACCACTGCTTCCTCTTTAACAGAGTTACGGCTCTGAGGGTCTGCAGCTGGTGGAGCGCTCGGAGGCAGTGTTGTCTGGTCGCGCCGTTCTACAGCTGACCTTTGACCCCGGTGCATTTGGACATGTGCCTATGACCGCCCGGTGCCAACTCGACCACCCCTTCTATGTGAAAAACAAAGGTAGGAGTGATGCCGACATAAACGCTACATCTGATTGATCTGCTTTGCAAAAAAAACTTCTTTACACTTTGTTCATCCTTCTGTCCATCAGGATGGTCATCCTTCTACCCAAGTTTGACTGTGGTGCATTATGGGATACCGTGCTATGAAATGAAGGTAGGAGACGTTTGCCTGCCTCCAGGACACAGAGATGCCAAACACACAGACGACTCACTGGTCTTCGACGCCTTCAGGAGGTAAAATAGACCCTTTTTAGTCTTTTACTGGAAATGATTCAGTGTTGTTTGCTTTTCAAAACCCCAGAAAGCAAAATAAAGGCCCAATGCCAATGACCAGATTGATAATTGTGTGTTTAAAGACCTGTGTTTGTGTGTGACTCTTTCGCAGTCACGATTTCACTCCTCTGGACTCGTCTGCGGTTTACGTGTTGAGCAGCATGGCCAGACGGCGGCGGGCCTCCCAGTCCATCGCAGGAGCTGCTTCTCCAGACAGAGACGCACCACATGGTGGAGGTACTGTGTGAATGAGCAGAGACATTAAGAGCTGGCACAAAATATACACAAATAGTAAGATATAAAAGCACTGGAGCACTGTTGAGGATAAAGTTAATGAGAAAGAAAAGAGAACGTAGTAATTGGTGATTGTCAGCTCAGGGATTTTTTAAAATACCTTTTGTCTTATGTGAATCTGTTTGAATCCCACAGAAGCCCACAGTCCCAGCCACTCCAGCTCTCCTCATCAAAAGCCAACCAGGGGCCAGTCTGCCGGTGCACAGGCAGGAAGTAATGGCCCGCCTGTTAAGTGCAAGCGGCCAATGAACGCCTTCATGCTGTTCGCCCAGAAGTTCAGGGTGGAGTACACGCATATGTACCCGGGCAAGGACAACAGGTAGGCGTGCTCTGGGATGTGTGTGGTGACGCCGCAAGGTGGATACATGTGTGTGTTAATGTTAATGTGTGTGTGTGTGTGTGTGGTAGAGCGATCAGTGTCCTCCTTGGCGAACACTGGAAGAAAATGCGAAATGAGGAGAGGCGGGTGTTCACCCTACATGCCAAAACCCTGGCAGACGAACAGAAAAGAATCAATCCAGACTGTTGGAAACGCAAACGAACCAACTCTGTAAGGACACACCAACACACACACACACACACAGACACACACAGTTTGTTTTGTACTGCATTTTAATTCAATTCCTCCTCTTTGCCTAACAGGGTTGTCAGTGAAATTAAGGCCACGGAGACACAAAGAGGACACACACAAATATGACAAAGTGACAAAGAAAAGAAAAACCGTGCTGAACCTAATACTTTGCTTTGATATAAGATTTGATTTACAGACTGGCCTTTTTTTAAAGATCCTCTCAAACCTTGTCTCGGTCAAAACGAGAGGCAGTGTCTGCTTTCAAAAAATGTCCCCTTCCTCTCACTTGCTTTAGAATGTGCTGATTGTTCAGCGGAAAACATCTTTATACTCTTATCGTGAATTAAAACAAGGTGTCTCCATCTTCAGTGAGAACACATTTCAAAACTAGATGAAGACACAGATCATCAGGGTTCTCGCTAAGACTGGAACTCCACAAATGATTACAGGAATGGGGCAAGAATATTAGATTAAATAAGTCTGATGATTTTCAGTTTCTCATGCTTGGGTGGGCGTTGTGGTGCTGTAGCATTTAAGTCGAAAATGTAGCAATTTTCCCCAAATTATACTTATATTATAAAAGAAATGTACAAAATATTAACTGCTTTTTTTACTTGTAATTTATGTATTTCACAAGAGTTTTCATGTAATTCATCCTGGAAAATGTAATAATTAAATTAGAATGACGCTTAGTAAAGCTCATACCTCCGCCAAAGGCCGAACAAAATATAACAAATCCTCGACTGGCTTAACTCAACTTAACTTAACAAATAACAGGCCTTAAAATATAGACAGTTTGATCAGTTTAAATGTTTTTGTTAAAAAGAAATCTCCATCTAACTCTGATCTGTTTTACATTTTTAACATTGAAAGCCTCTCTAGCATTTGAGGGTTCAGAATGCCTTTACTTCCTTAAGAAGGCTTTTATTTTGAAAAAGGAGTTTCCTTTGTGAAATGCAGTGTAATGAGATATTGGCTATTATGGAAACGCTGATTATGCCAAAAGTACCACAATCGCCATTGTAGTAAAGGTACTATTAACATAATTTCCCTCCAAATGGTCGTTAGCCAAATCGTTAGCTCTATGTTGCTGCTTTCTTATTGCCATAATAACATGTTTTTTAATGTGTTCTGTCAAAGTGTCTTTGTGTATAATCAAAGAAACATGAATGCAAGAGAGGGTTCATGTTTCTCACAGCTTTATGAGAAGCTTTATTTAAGAAGTGTTTTCAGAAAATATCATCCACCAGCGTCAGACTGGTCAGAAAAACAACTTGGAGTTTCAAAATAGTACATGGTATTTTAAAACCAGTTGAGGCAATTTTCAGTTTTAAACAGACGAAACTGATTTGATAAATGATGTGGAAACAAATTTGTCGAAGCAGTAATGTTCACAAGAATACTTTGAACATTTGGGGAACATCATCAGCATAATAATGTTTTGTTTTTGTCATATTTAAAAAGAAATCTATTTTTTGTGTGTATTTTAATCCAGGTGATCTGTTTTTTTGAAGGTCAGAAAAAAAACAGTCAGTATTTCTCATCTCTTTAAAACTCAGCATTTCACTCTCGTTCAATGTGTCACAAACCTCCCTTTAGTTGAAAAGATGGAGGGGAGTCTTCCTCTCAGAGCCCTGAGGAGTTAGGACTTATTTTTAGCTTGAAACAAACTGTTGCAAAAAAAGTTTTTAAAAACAGACTAAGTTGAGGAGCTTTTAGAGTAATTACAGATAATACGACGAGACAGACCTGGGCCCTCAAGGACTTACTGGATATTAGGCTTCTGACCACAGACTGTCTGTGTGAAGATCTGACTAAAGGCCACATCTGTAAAAATGTTTGCCTGAAGAGTAAGACCCAGGAAAGCAAAAACACGTTGGGTAAAATGTTACCTTTAATAAAAACCCAGCGTCGTTAAAGTGATAGTACATGTACCTCAAATACTGAGTCGATACTCTCTAACCAGGTGTGTGAGGCTTTAGAAACATGGTGTGACTGTATCTGAATCTGTGTTTTCATGTGTGAAAGCAGGAATCTGCTTTGGGTTTCAATCGTAGACTGTTTATAAAGATGGACGACATGATGGCTCCCCAAAAGTGAAGCCAAAGCATCTGGATTGCCCCCTGGTGGCTGGCTGCAGTATGTCTTAAATCATGCCTCCTCCATGTTAGTGGAGGGGACATGAGGCAAACTAAAAAGTCAAAGATGGTTTCTGTCATTTTAGTTATCACACTGGTGTTTGTTCATTTTTATTCAGTTATTTGATGCTATAAAAACAGAGTGAAACTGGCTGAATGACGGCCAAAGCACAAAATGGCAGCATCCATATCCCAGATGTTTGACGTCCATCTTTATTCACAGTCTGATTTCAATGCTTGAAAAAAAAATGTTTTTACAGAAAAAAATGAATATTTCCAGAGTATTTCCAGCGCTCACACTCTCACTGCATAACGAGGTTTATTCTTAATGCACTATATACACTTTATCTTTTTTGACTGCTACAGTATCACGACAAATATTAATATGACTATATACAGAAATATCTATATTTTTTGGTTCTATCTTAATCTTTGTTACGCTTTCATGGTTGTGATTTGATTATTTGACTTTTGTATGTCGTTGTGATCATGTTGTGTACAGGTCCATCAGGGGAGACAATGCAATATATTGTATTATAGTATAAATAAAAGCATGAGAAATGTATTTCCTTTTGTCCTCCCTGTATTTTCCCCGACTAGAAAAAGAAGAGTTTATAACAAACGCAGTTTGAAACAAATCTTTAATTGTGCTGCTTCAGCCTGTTGCTATATACAAACTGCACCAGTATATACTTGGAGATAAAGGTATAGACATTAAGCTGCTACGTAATCATAAAGAGAATAAAAAGAGACAACATTCCATTAAAACTATAAACATGATCAATATTTCCAGGCTAAAATTATCAAATAGAAACCACACAGTTATTTATATATATATATGTATGTGTAAATGGCTAGAAAATCACCTTTTATAGTAAAATAGAAAATATATAGAGGTACAATATAAACATACGGTAATTTGGACTTTCAATGTGTTCAGGGATATTTACACACAAACAGTGGGCTCTGCTTTGAGTCCCTCTCAGGCTTCACCGCAGCTGTGTCTGTGCGATTTTGCATCCCGAAAGGGACGCAAAACGGGCGCAGGCTGAAGCTGCAGCGAGGCGTGAGAGCGACTCCGAGCGCGATTGATTCAGTCGGACGCAACAAAAACATTTGGACTCAAAAAATGGAAACAGTCATAAAGAGTGGCACACGGGGACGCAGAGGGAGTCACAGCTTTCAGTTTCCCACCCCCTCAGCTCATTGTCTGAAATCTGAGTGTTTGCAGCAACACCAGAAGATAAACGATGTCGTGATTTTCCTCTGGCGGATTCCACCCGTTGATTATTCTGCAACAAGACTCATCTGAGAGGTCGGGATATTTTTCTGCTCATCATCCAAAACATCAGAATCCAGATTTCGATTTCAATCGACCACAGTTTGATGGATTATCACTTTAATACCTCCCCTCCGATCTCTACAACACTGAGACACTCATCCCCTTTAAGAAAATAGATACAGACCACACATCAGTCTTATTATTTTGGCATATTATTCCCACAGTTGTATCAAAACAGGTTTTTCAGTACAATAGCATGAGTTACAAAAAGGCACCAGAGACCATGTGGCAGTGGCAACGAGACAGAAGCAAGAGAATTCAACAGCAGTTAACACTAGCGGTCATTTCACTGTCACGAGTGAGGCCTTCAAGGTTTTGGTTATTAAAACATTACTAGGAATTCTGCCAATTATTGTGCAGGGAATCAAAGGTTTTGCAGGAAATATTATCATCAATCACATGGCTCTTTAGACTGATTTGTACTTTTATTAGTATTCATTTAAAATTTTTAAAAGCAAAGACGAAAACAAAGAATAAAAAGTAACAACGGAGGAGAAACAATAGATGAGAAAGTACAATTAAAAGAAATACAATTTAAAGAAAGATTCAGATTTAAGGATTTTAAAGACGGGTCTTTACTATGATTAAAAAACAATTCTATACAACGAAATAATGAAATTAGAATTTCGTTTTCACTTTTTCAAAAATATGTTTTTTTATTCTATATTCGCTTGTTTTTAACAGACTTTTGGCCGTTTCTCAGAAAGGACTGAACCTCTGCTGCACGAAGCTTCACACTGAACAGTCACAGTTTTCCGCTGGAAAGGCAGTGAAGCTTTTTTGGTTCCACACTTTTTAACATGGGATTGTTTCCACTTTGTTTCATAAACCATCACATTTTTAATAATACATGTGCTTAGATCATCAACTTTTAATCTGTAGCCCTTTTTTTTTTTTTTAAATGTAGAAGTTTGTAATGCTCCAATCAGGTGGAGGTTTCACAGCCTGTTTTAATCCAAACACTGTTTATGTGCTGATCTATTAAACCATAAGAACAGGATCTATTAACCATATGTAATGCCATTAGTTAACTTGTAAACCCTGTGTCAACGTTGCTGCTACGACGATACCACGGTTAAAACCAGAAATGTGTCTCTGGTAAAATCTGTATTGTAGCCTTCTAACACAGGGACCCCGTTCAGACCTGGTGTTAACATGTGTCCTCAATGCGTCCAGATCCGACCCCCCCCCCCCTCTACAGTTTCACAATCAATCCAATGTATTTTATATCACATTTATTCTTCTCAATGATCACGTGTTGATTTGTCTGTAGCCAACAAACCAATATCAACACTGGTCAACACATCATGGTTTATACTCTTTTTGGTCACATTTATTTTTGCAGCTGCATGAATTCACTCACTCACTCGCTCACTCACTCACTCAGCTGTTATCAGACACATCTGAAAACTCACACGGGGTAAAAACTGCACAAATTACAGTTGTGTTTATTCGTCACAGGAGATCCATCGGCACAGATGTAAGAACCAGATGTAAGAACCAGATGATAGATCCAGATGTTAGCACCAGATGTGAACAGGGTCTGACAGCAGCCTATGGAAAGACCAGTCACCTGTAATGATCTGTCTTAACCTGCCGGACGTGTTGACTGAGCTCCATGATTTTGTTTCCACAGTCTAACACCTGCAGTGGTTTAGATGACTTAAGGCTTTACTGGATTAAACTGGATTGTTAGGTTTTATACTTTTAATAATGACACAACGTACTGTGCAGTCAGGCATCAGCATGGACCCAGCTATGAACCACAATGCTCTCATCACAAGCAGAACCTCAGTCACCACATCACTGGAGTGTGCGTTTCTGTGTGTGTGTGTGTGTGTGTGTGTGTGTGTGTGTGTGTGTGTGTGTGTGTGTGTGTGTGTGTGTGTGTGTGTGTGTGTGTGTGTTTGTGTGTTTGTGTGTCTACATGAGTGACTCCAGGCTCTCTGCGATGTTGGTCTGTCCCAGTGGTACAGATCCGTTGGTCTCTGGACTCTGCAGGGCTCTCTGGTCCTCTTGGCTGCTCACCAGACTCAGCACCGCATGGTACAGATACTGGTACTGCTCCTGTGGACACACACACACACACACACACACACACACACACACACACACACACACACACACACACACACACACACACACACGCACACACACACACGCACCTTCTGAGACTGAACCTGCCACATACTTATATCAAAATACACATCAACAGTTACTTCTTACCAAGATGAGGGATTTCCTCCAAACCCCCAAAACAAGTAAATATGGCTGACAATAACTTCATTATTAAGTTTTTATTATTTTAAAGTTCATAAATATGGTGTATATGTGCATGTGTTTGTCAGTACTTACTACATCATTGAATACCCCAGGCCTCATGAGATTGGTCATCCGTGCCACCTGGTAGACGTCTACAGCTCCCTCCTCCTCCAGCTGACTGGACAGGGTGCTGAGAGCACAGAACAGCCCTGATGTAGCACCTCCCAACCTGCACAGACACACACACACACACACACACGCATAAACACACACACAATCAAAATGAAACACAGCAAACTGTGATGGTCCTGGTGTCGAGTGACTGAGCAATGCCGTCTCGGTGTACTCACGGATCATGTATGATGGTGGGCCTGTCAGTGGGTCGGCTGTGCTCCCTCACCGCGTTGACCAGATCAAAACTGTTCCTGATGGGACTGTCAGGGTTCGGCCAGCAGGAGGCGCTGTACTGTCGCACCTCCAGCACATAATTGTTCTGGATGGATGCAGAGAGAAACAGAGACGGAAGGATTCAAGATGTGTTAGAGAGAGACAGTCCAGTGTCTTAATACCTGTCTCAACACGTACATGTACAATGTGCTGTGTGTGTGTGTGTGTGTGTGTGTGTGTGTGTGGGTGTGTGTGTGTGTGCATGCTTGCGTGTGTGCGTGCGTGTTACCACTGTAGACTCCAACATGAAGTCTTGCATCAAGAGTCTCTCATCATTGGACAGAGAGACATGCTCCTCCCCCGATTGCGAAACAATGAAACCCTCAAAGCACATTGGTTGGTCTTTGCCGGGCCAGTAGACACAGCCCCCCCCCTCTTCACTCTGACATAAAGAAGAAAACAGTAGGATGTGTGTTTATATACAGTCATTGACATAGGCTGATAATGTTTTTTAACTTTAATCTAAAAAGCCACCTATTTAGTCCGGCTTTTATTTAGTATTTTATAATTTAATAGTTTATTTTTCCTATTTACATTGTATCAATATAATATATTGTGTTTGACTTAAATCCTAGTGTTGATTATATCTATACATGTTTGAAAGATGCTATAAATAAAGAACGTGTGCATGTGTGTGCGTGTGTTGTACCTGACAGTGTGCGTCCGGCAGGCGAACAACTGTGTGTGTGTTGTGTTCCCAGATCATTCTCCAGAAATCAGCCACCGTGCTGCTCAGAGGAGTCTGGCTCACTATGAACTCTTTACTGTGGTGATGTCCCTGTGAGAACATGAGCAGCTTCACTTTTACTGATGTGCAAAATGGAAAAAAACAGCAACAACCCTTTAATTAAATCCGATTGTGATAAATGCACAGAGGCCAGTCTTGTTACCGTGACGTAGGAGGCGTTGATGAAGCCGGTGGTGTTTGTTTCGCAGGCGGTCAGACACACTCTTGATCTCTCCACTGTACAAAAACACAAACATGTAAGAGTTTTCAATTAAACATGTGAAAATGTGAAACCCAGTGTTGTTTATGAGCCTCTTGTTCACGTTCACTGCACTGTCACAATAGGAGTCATCATGTGATCTTATACCTCAGTCCACGACTCACTTAAAGTCACACTTAACTACTTTTTTACCTTAAAATAGCAGCTTAAAAATGAGGTTGATGCTTTGATCCCGACTCTTCACCCTGAATGTCTGTTCTTCATGCTCTATGTAACTTTAGGTCTGATGGCCTGTGAGAAGTTAGCAACTGGCTGATAGTCGCAGGTTAAAGGTCAGAATCAGGTCAAGAAAGTTCAGGAGTAAGTTAAACTATACATCAGTTACAAATACTATCCAACATTCAGCCAGGAAATGTTTCAAATATATACAAAATCTACAGAACTCTAAACACAGTTTGGTGAACAGTACTCATTACAAACTGTTAAAACACAAATTAATTCGGTAATATGTGTGACCCACCTCAGGGCTCTCAACATGTCAGGTGATGGTGCTGGTGCATGTTCACAAATTCTAAAAGTTACTCTAAAGATCCTCTATGTTTGGGACAGTTAATCATCCAGCTCTGCTTACCAGGCATCAGAGCTCTGGCTCTGTTCTTCTCAGCGTTGCCATCTTTCAGGGCAGTGCTGTAGTCTGCGTGCTTCGCCTGACGCTGACTGATCAACTGGAACACAGAGAAAACACTCATCACGTTCACTGTGCACAGTTACACAAGAAGAAAAATGATCGAGAACCCAAGTTTGCTCTACTTTGAACTGTTTGTCCATGCGGGTCCTGCCTGACAGCCCAGGGGTCAGGAGGTCAGACACGTAGGTGTGGAGGAGGTCTGACGTCACTGAGGTGTCCCGGCTCAAGATGGCTTCCACCAGGGCATCGTGGATAAATACATACTGCTCCTAAGGGACAGAGACACATGTTCTCGATGAGGACTGACTGAGCAGACACTAAGAAGTGTGTGTGTGTGTGTGTGTGTGTGTGTGTGTGTGTGTGTGTGTGTGTGTGTGTCTGTGTGTGTGTCTGTGTGTGTGTCTGTGTGTGTGTGTCTTGGTTCACTTACCTCTGTCTGAACCAGGAAGTTCCTCTGAGTCCGCATGTGCTTCAGGAAACCAAGAACGTTCACTGTCCCCTGATCCTGGATCTGCTGCAGCATGGCGTCTATCACAATGTAGGTTCCTGTTCTCCCTACGCCGGCACTGTCATGAGCACATATTACATGTCAACACACTGAGTATAGTCAACACCTGGCACGGGCAGAAGAAGAACCTGTCCCCTACCTGCAGTGCACCAGAACAGGGCCCATGTCTTGTGTGCGGGCCCGGGACGATGCTCTGATGAAGGACAGGACAGGCAGAGTGTATTCTGGGACGCCCATGTCTGGCCACTGGGTGTAGTGGTAGTGCATGACTGTGTGTTCCACTCTCTGGGACGCCTGGAGGACCAGAGGTGGGGTAGTAATGTGTCAAGTTTTCAACCGGAATCTCAAATTATCTGTGGATGGACACTGCAGCTCCTGTGGTGAGATGGTGTTTGTGTGTGTGCTGCACCTTATTTGAGGTATCCCTGACGGTGAAGGTCCGCAGTGTGTAGTACGCCAGGGTCTTGCTGCTTTTCAAGGTCACCTGGTACGGACCATACTCCTCCTGGTTCTCGTCTGGCCAGTACTGGTCACATTTAGTCTGTAGAAGGACAGTGAAGATCTGTTGGTACTCATGTCGCACCGAGGGTGACAGCAATCAAACACTTTTCATAAACTGTGTATAAAGATGGAAGTCACATTTCCACTTCCTCCCCCGATCCAGAAATGAGTAAATATCCCTAATGAATGCAGTCATCCTACGATGGATTTAAATTGAGAAAGGGGAATCAGCTTGTCCAGTTTTGTCAGATATATGTTAAATGTGGTTTGTGAGGCCATGTGACCTTTGCCCGTCCAAATTTAATCATATCATCTGTGATCTGGAGCTCTGACATTTCACCTTCGTTCACCTTTGAGTCCAAGTAAATGTTTATACCACATTTTGAAGAAATTGAGATATCGGGCTCACAGGAATGGGACGGGCGGACGGATGAAAGAACTCTATAGATCAGATGATCTGTGTGTAAGCTGCTGTTGTTGGTGTCAGACAGGTGTTTGTGTCAGTAGCGACCTCGTACCCGTCCTTTCTCCTTGAGGTTGGTGATCATGACGATCACTCCGATATTCTGCTGCCAGATCATCCTCCAGAAGTCTTCCCTGCCCGCTCGGAGGGGCCCCTGTGCTGCCACGTACGCTCTCGTTCGCTCATAACCCTGCAGAGGAAAAACCACTGTTTACTGCAAGAACTGGACAAGAATACATTCAGTTAAAGTAGAGGAACATTAAGGAAAAGTGCACCTACATCAACAAAGTTAGCGTTGATGTAGTCCCCACATTTTCCGTCTTTGTCTAAACTGTTGAGCAGCTTCACTCTGCTGTGGTCATCTGCGAGAGGACAAACACAAATCAACTTTATCTTCAGTTTGCATGACAACATGTGAATGTTGAGCACCGACCACAGAGCCCGGTGACGTACAGGCCAGGATGTTGATGTATCGGTTCTTGCTTTTGTTGTCGGGGTGGTTGGAGCTGTCGGTGGTGATGCCCATGTCCACTGTGCAGGCTTGTACCTCCTGAAACACAACAACACAACATAGAGTACAACACATACAGGACTTGGTGTGATCACTCAAAGGAAACTAAATAAAACTAACAATGCAATATGCTGACAAGGCACAAGAACACAATTCTCTCTATTCCAAGTCAGTGCATAGTGTTGCTTTAAAGGCTCCATGCCTGACGTAGACTTAGAGCCAGAGATGAAGAGAAAAGCAGCTCCACCTCCATTTTTGCCCAACAACACAAAGTTCACATTTATTATAACGTCTGAAAAGTAGTTGCAGAGGGTCAACAGAGGATCCGATGCTGGAGATTTGATTTCAAACAAAGCTTGAGTCTTCCAACTAAAAAAAAACAGCACCTCCGCAGGTCAGGAGGGGTGATACTGCCGGCGTCTTACCTCGTAGGATTCTTTGACAATCTAATGGAGGGTGGTGAGGATGCAGAAAGCACGATGATGGTGGTGTGGTGAAAGGAGAGCGGGAAAGGGGACAAGATGACAGACAGACAGACAGACAGACAAGGAGTCAGTGCAGGTCCAGGAATATGGGGTTCAGATACACACAGAGAGACTGTGCTCGGTGGGAATCACTGATGTTCCCACCTGATCTGTGAGACTTCGATTCTACTATTAAAGCATTTTGTCCAAATAAATAAAAGACTTAAATCAAAGTTGCGATCTGAGCACATGCTCCTTCAATTTAGACTTTTGTTTTGTAAAACAAATGAACCTCCATGTAAATGTAGGATTGTAGAAAAGGTAAAAACATTGTAACGAAATGGGGGAAACACATACAACACACTGGCAATTACACAGGAGTATATTACATTAATTGATCCTATCTGTGTGTGTGTGTGTTTGTTTCTCAAGAGGGTCATGCTCGGAGACACAGGTGACTAATGCCATGCAGATGCACCTGTTGGTAGAAATTAACCCACACGCTGTTCTCAATCAACAGATTCAGATTCCAATTCTACACATTAATAAAAAACTCACATTTTTCACATTTAAAACACAAAAAGATGGAAGTTTTAAAAGGCTGAAAACATGTGACAGATATTTATTCATCTGAACAGATCATAAACTGTACATGAAGATGGACGCCAGAAATGAAGCCAAATATCCTGGATACATCGCTGCCATTTTACGCATTTGGAGCAAGAGTCTGCACAGTAGCAATCGTGGTAACGCAGATACACTGATACACGCACTCGACCAATCATGAGTCAGTCTGAGCTGTCATTCATGACGTTTCACCTCATTTTCATAGCATCAAAATAGAAACTGCGCTGACAAACATCCACAAACACAACAACGCAACAAATCCAAATAAAAGAGCTGCTCAGTTGCACTAGATAAAAATGCAAATTCTCTAAAAGAAATACTAAACTTCTTTGGAAATACTAAACCTTTTTAAAAATACTACTTTTATTTTAAAGATACTTTAACAAAAGCGACAGGTGCAGTTTCTTTAAAATAATACATTTTTGTAATGAAACTAAACGTCTTTAAAAGTATTAATTAGAAACATACTAAACTACTGATGTAAAGGTGCAATTTCTTTAACAGCATTAAATGTCTTTTCAAAATACTAGTTATAATAATTAAATAAATAAACAAGTTAAATAGTCAACATGGCAGAAAGGCCTTTAAGAGTAAGTGTTATTTATTAATGTGCCAAGCTCAAGTGCGTGAGGTATTAATCATCGATCAAAACTACTTAAAATGACAGAAACTATCTTTGACATGTTTCTTTGGGTTGTGATGTTTGACCTATACTGCAACCAGCCACCAAGTGGTGAATGAGATGCTGTGGCTTCAGTTTGGGGATCAGTCATGACGTCCATCTTTGTATACAGTCCATGGTACAGATTTGTGCAAACCTGCCACTCAAATTTGAAGTTGTGAATGATTTTTGTGTATTTGAATTTAGAGACTATAAAGAGTACAAGCAGGATTGCCATGGTTTGTATCAAACACGCCTCATAAGATGTTGACTGTTGCCTAATATATTGCACATGGAAGTTACACATCAACACTGGGCTCAATGATATTCCTGCAGGTGTGATGTTAATAGACATATGGAGGAGCATTAAGGGACCATGACAAATGAGATGTTATCTCCTGATAGGTCGTTCTCTTTAAGAACATCCCGACAGACCACCCACCTACTGTCTCTAAATGGAGGATCATTTTATAAATATTTAGTTTATCTTGCTTTCCCTCATCCACAGACATTCCACTGAACCCAAATACATTACGGCCCTATACAGATGACATACCTCAAACTCCTTGAAGAAGGTGTTGTTGGTGTGGAGCTCCATCACATGCTTCACAAACTGCTTCACCGTCAGCGGCTCATGACCGTCTGCAATACACCACATAAAGCCATATTGGATATTGCAATGATCATTGAATAATGTGAGTGCTTGTGTTACCTGTAGCCAGCAGCAGGGGGGTAGAGGGAGCAGATATGACTTTAGGTGAGGCGCTGTCGTCTGGGTAGAAGTTCGCTGCCTGGAAACAGTTTCTGTGACGTAAACAGATCAGAATTAAACTCAACTACACAGGTACAATGAATGCAGACAAATATTTACCTTGTGTGTGCGTGTGTGTGCGTGTGTGTGTGTGTGTGTGTGTGTGTGTGTGTGTGTGTGTGTGTGTGTGTGTGTGTGTGTGTGTGTGTGTTTGTGTGTGTGTGTGTGTGTGTGTGTACCTCCAGTAGATGAGTATGCCCACCAGGACCATCAGACAGATGATGGTGAGAGTAGAGACGACAGCGAGAGGAACAACTGTCCTCTTCTCCCTCTCCACACCTCCGACCATCCCCACCCGAGACTCGTGGCTGCTGTTGCTGCCCTCTGATGAGAGACAGAGACGAGAAGGATGGGGTGTGGTGGGTGAGGGACAGGGGGGAGAAGAAGGGTAGAGTATGGGAGAGTCAGTGAGAGGAGCACGAGAAATAGGGATAATGTGTAGCACTTTCAAAATAATAGTTGAAGTGTGTTTACCAGAGGGTAGAAAAAGGATTTAAAATGAAAAATAGCCAATGTTGTTGCTAAAGTCTTTCCTCAATCGTCCCCGAAATTATTGTCATGGCATTGACATTGAACAACATTAGCCTTCCTTTGAGTTGTAAATGTAAATTTAATAAACATTAGTTTAAACAAGTGCAATGCCTCATTACATCACAGAGGGGCAGTGGTGAGGAAAAAGCTGCACACTGTATAACATTTACCTTCCTTTGGCTCGTCCATGGCCCTGCTGGTGTCGGTGACTCTGATCAGAGGCCCCAACACTGAGCTCCCTGCAGCATCAAACAACTCCTCCACACCCGTGAACTGCTGCAAACTCTCACCAATGACACCTGCATCACTGTCCGCTATACCACCTCCTTCAATCTCTATACCCACGGTTATTTTACCATCACCGTCTCCCTCCCGGATGTTCTCCGGAGTTAAGTTGCCCCCATTGAAAGACCTGTAAAAACTTGTGTTTTGATCCTCTTCATCGGGTCCATCACTACCATCATATTTCATTTCTTCACTGCTGTCAAACAGTGGGAACTCTACTTTTGCCATATTTCCAATGACAGGCAGCTGCAAATCATCCCTTCTTTCAAATGCAGCTTCTTTTCCTGCATCTATACCATCACCTTCCTCTTCAGCTACAGCTGTATCCTCTTTATTGTCATTTTTCTTTCCTTTACCAGCTCCAGCATCATCTCCAGAACCACTGACATCCTCAGACCAGCCCGAACTGGACTCAGCCTCAGCCCCGCTCCCGCTCTCGGTGTACGTCGTCTTTCCTGCAGCATGTTCACCATCAGTTTCCTTCAGCGTGTCACAGCCTGCTGTGCGATTGGGCTGCCTGACCCTCTCCTCTGGGTCTCCATCTACTTCCCTCACTCCAGTCAAACTTATTTCTTCTCCTCCCATCTTTTCTTCCACCTCATCTCCATTCTCGGTTATTTCCTGATCTGCGTCTGTCTTTGCTGAAGTTGATCTATCCTTTCCCCAAATATGATCCACCTTTGTGGTAATAGTTGAGCTTGGAAGAGTAGACAGGTCCGTGCTGATTGTAGCGACTTCATCAGAGTCCTGTTTGAGTCTGTTGCCATCAAAGCCAGACCCTGATCCACTGCCCTCTGCTGGTCTGTCCGACAAATCCAAATGTTTAGAATCATAGAAAGAAAAGTTGTCTTTATATTGAGCTGTCCTGGCTTCCTCCTCGCTGCCGGGGTGTGGCAAGGTATTTAGACCATCTTGAATCTTAATGTCACTTTGAGAGGGGGACGTTTTTGAAATACTTCCTTTAATGGCGTTTGTGTTTGATAAGCTGATGGCACTCAAAACAAAATCAGGCCGAAGAGAAATGTACGCAGCGCTTGAGAAATCTTGTGAACTCAAAGTGGTAGAAATCTGAACTTCTTCTGAATCCATTTCTAGATGGAGAATATCGTGCTCCTCAGAGGACTTATCTTCACCGCTTGTATTGTCTTCAGGTAGGTCAGGAGAAGGACGGAAACTGATGGCGTCTTCATTGAAGGGTTTGAATGGTGGAAGTGTTGAACTGATTAGGTTGTCTTTGGCAGAGAGCCTTTCTTCCTGGAGAGAGCTCACAGCGTTTGCAGTTTGGACGATCGCTCCACTAAAAGTGTTGGGAAAGATTGAGGAGTGGTCAACGGTTGAGTCCTCAGACCTGGACGTTGGTGTGTGCGCTGCAAGAAAAGTCAAAGTCTGAAGGGAACAACTTTTCGAGGACACCAATGCATTGAAATGTCTTGATTCAAAGTCTTATTCAGGCCAGGGAAGACGAAGGAGAAACGTAAGAAGTCGATTCCCAGATATGATGGACAGGAAAGTAGAGTCAGAGGAAGAGTATCTGGTCAACTTCATATTCATTGGGTTGGATTTTTTAGAGACAGAGGAAAAAAGCAGCCACCAGAGTGCGCCCTTCAGCCACAGAAAAATAATTCAGACCCAGATTTAAGAGAGACAAGTCCAAGAAATAGAAGCTGATTATCAAGCTTGAGTGGATTCAAACAAAACCAAGAAAAACATCTCCTCATGTGGAAACTTAAGAATTTGAAGAAGAGTTGAATTCTGAACGAGCTCAGAGAGAGAGGAAGATGCTGATTGTCGCTGTAATCATCATCATTATAACCCACATTCTCTATAGGACCATCATCATCATCATCATCATCATCATCAACATCATCATCACAATCATCAGCCATCACCCCTGCCATTATCAGCATCATGCCTCTATACAATATGGCACCATGATCACAGGGCACAGCAGTGATTAGTTCAGCAGCAGGTTGTTAGAGGGGAAAGACAATTATCCACTGCAGGTAAGTGCAACTCTCTACCCACCACCGGAAAATATGTTTTTACAACATTTGCAGTTCAGTGAATCCCTCATGTTGACGCTTTACATATGAACTGGACGTTTGCATTACAGATTCTTTTTTTTAATACCACGTTCTTTAACATTGTGAGACGGGGCAATTTCTCAAGAGTAATTCATGGATCTTGAAGCAAAATCAAGATCCATGATCTGGCTCTTTTAACGGACTTATACTCTTGGGAGTGTGCAATGTGGTGCAGATCCAAATAAATATCTGGATCTGAATTTAAATATGCTTTCATTCGGGACCTTGTTTTTCTATTATCTAGAGGCATTACACAAAAACTACTCAACGGAATACTTTGTTGGAAAGATATGATCAGTATGGGTCAAGGAAGAACCTTTAGTGCTGATCCCAATCAGGGGGAAGATCCAGGAATTTCTTTTCCCCTTTCTTTAACATTTAGAGACAGGGCTGCTTACACCAATTTCCCAGTAAAGAATCTGGAATCCATGTCTCAGGGACTAGTCTGATGTTGAGTGTGTGCAATTTACTGCAGCTTGATAGAATTAAAGGGGAAATGACTGAGGTATTCGAGTTGCGTTTCGAGAGATGGCGCTCTCAGGTGTTGTACCCTACCGTTGAACATGGGCTGGGTCGTATGCATCAGCACCCTGAGCAGAGAGGAGGTGGTGATTGATTTGTAGACCGAGTCGGCGAGGGTGTTGCTGGAGGTCGCCGTCCTTGCTGTGATCCAGAGGGAGGACGGGGAGGAGGAGGAGGCAGAAGTGACGGTTTCCAGGAGTGGTTTGTTCACGGGAGCGTCGGTGTCCTCAGCAGAGAACACTGGGGAGACTCCGTCCACTTTAATACCTGTGGGAGAAAGGGAAACGTGTTATGATGTGACGCGTGTTGTGCCACTTGATGATGTGGCACAACATGATCAGATTCCTCCTGTTATGACTGGATGTGGCCCTGCGGTGCATGAATCTACTGGGCCTGATGTGATGTGCCATAATGAGCCATGGCTTTGATGTCACAACATGATGGGTGACGTGAGGTTGTACGACCTCATATCTCTGATGATTGGACATGCTGTGATGTACCTTTATATGGGATGACAGGTGAAGGGATGTCATGGTACATCACATCAAATTATTCATGTTTTTACGTTTTGGTAAAGTTTGATTCCTGGCTCCTCCAGTCCATGTACTTAAGTGTCTCTGAGCAAGACACTGAACCCCAAATGCCCCATCCCTCTGGAAACCTCTTCCCAAACAAATCAGAAACCGCACTGAGTGGTCCACCTTTAAAACACTATATCGATATATATAAAACACTTTTAATATTTGATTCTTATGTGTATCTTGCATTTCAATGTCTGATCATGATGTGCATTTTATCTGCTCATTTGTAATCCTTTAAAAGCACTCATCAAATAAAATGTATTATGTTAATTATTGTTGCAATCTATTAAATAGTGACTATCGGTGCTGCTGTACATCTTGACTAGAACGATTCCTGACTCTCCTCGTAGGACTCCGCAGCATCCAGCATAACAAAACCTTCAGCTGGTCCTTATTTAAACATTTATGAGTTTAAATTCCCCCCCGGCACTGGACCAAGAGCTGCTGCAGCGGCAGCACCAATCCAAGATGTTTTTGTGTAAATTAGACTGACAAAAAACCCGGAATAAATCTCTTCTTGTAAAGTCTGACCTGGCACCGCAGCCGAGGACTCTGTTGCAGCGGAGGCGGAGCTTTCCAGGGGAAAGTTGTTGACTGTGTCTTCATAGAAGACATCTGTGACTTGGATGTCCTCCACAGGAGGGGTGTAGAGGTCCGACTGCAGAGAAGGGAGCTCACTTTCGCCAGTTTGTTCTGGTGGAGCCTGATCCTTTGACTGCAAGTGGAAGACATAGTCGAAAACAAAAACACTGGCTTTAAACCGGGTCCCTGGATGAATAAATGTACAAGACCACAGTAAAAATCAATTAAACAAACTGATCTGACATTTGGAATTTACAACAAGGAACACTGCGTTTTATCTTGTGTCATAATTGTTTGTTGCTGTATGAATTAAAATATTCGACATACATTATACATTATACCATCAGGTAAACATGCTCTAATGTTCAACAAACTTTCCTCATACTGTCCATTCCTGCAGCTCCTCTTGTCAGCCACTGTCTGAAACACCTGATAAATCCCAGTCTGCTCTGATTGGCCCTCTGTTGTGATTTAGGGGCTGCTTTGCCAGACAAGCCAATAACTTGCATTATGCCAATGCATTTTTTCTTGAATACAACTAAACATCTGTATTGATTTGAAGAAATTAGATAACGTGCTCAAAAAAATCGAATGCCTCCGGCTAATGGCATAAAAACCAATATAATGCACTTTAGAAAATAATCTGAAAAAGCATAATGTGTCCTTTAAGGCTAATTAGCTTTTAAAGGAGAAAAATCTGAGTACCAAGTGGAATTTTACCATCACCTTGTCATCAAGAAGATCCAAACGTAGTACCTGGTTTGGGAGCTCTGACAGTGAAGCCTCTTCTGTGATTTGTCGGTGGATTGTCGTCGGCGGCGTCGTGATCCGAGCAACTGGAAACAGGAAGCCAGGCTGCTCCGTTGCCTCGGTTATCCAGATAGCACCGTTGCCGTCAAAACCTGCATTAGTGGAAGGCCGCTGTGTTGGAGTCATGCTTTCCTCGTCGATCCAGTTCTGATCCATATCATCCGGTGTGGACCTGTTTTGTTCCGGGTTCTTTTTCGCACTCTGGTTGAGTCGAGTTTTCTGCAGAACCACAGAATCAGAGGGAGTCTTGGGGGATGGGCGGGGGTTGACCTGCACTGCGGCGTTCTGGTTTGCTTGGGTCTGGTCTGTCGACTGGTCCTGGAGGCGTGTGGGATGGTTCTGGTAAACTCTGGTCTGCTCCGCTGGGACCTCCTCCACAGGGCTGTGGTCCTCTAGGGGCAAATCCACCTGGTTTTGGTTTTCAGGTTTCCCCCACTTGGCTTTAGATGAGACCTGCCAGGAGGAAGAAAGATCGGCTGTGAGAAACACAAGATGTTTGGATGCATGTTTTGTTGAGAGCTAGTATCTGTGCTCTGCTAAGAGTTGATTTAAAATTGTACTAACAAACCTTTAAGCTTAAACTACATAGAAGAAATGTTGACCCAATATGAGCCAACTCGGAGCCTTGGGATACTTCCATACTCTACGTTTTATTTTGAAAACGCATACTCTGGTACAGAGATTTAGAGTTTGGAAATGCTGCTGGCTCCATCTTAGTTTGAAAACTCCAGGGCAGTGTTTATATCTGGATTGGCAGAAACGGAGATGTCACTTGCTGTCTGGGTCTTTTCTGTCTAAACGTAGCCTTTCGCTGATTGGTCAGGCTCGTTTCATCCACTTCAACAAGAACACAACCAGCATTAGCATCGAATACCAGTGTAGAATCCAACATGAATAACCAATTACGAGTGTGGCTGACCCTGTTGCCTTTGCTAACAGCTGCTGTGCGGTTTTACAATGATACGACTGTTTACATGTGTAGGAGACAAGCTGTTGTTTCAGCAATCTGTTTACACGCGCGTGTCCAGAGTACATGAGTGGTCATGTAATACGCTTCTTCCAAAGTCAAGACTAAGGTGAGAGTCGTTCAAAGGTGAGGCTGGCAGATTCAGTGATTTCTTGAAATTTTATTTTAAATCCTGTTGTCTTTCTTCCTACTTTTATTTTTAATTGTATGTGATTATGAGAGAAGAAAAGTTAAGGATTATTTCACTACTTCTTCCTTAAATTGGTGAATATAAATATTCATCTTGTGGTTGCACTGCTGGCTTTTTCCCTATTCACTGTTTAAATGAATTATGAAGTCATCTTCATTAATGCAGAGTGAGCGAGCTAACTCTGGTACAGCTCTCTGAGCACGTAACAACAAGCCTCCGCTGACATAATTACAATCATTTGCATAGTAATTAGGCTCACTGACAGGATTGAATACGGGGCAAACAAAATAATTTCGCTAAATGAATGCCAACATGCTGAGTGGTGTCAGGTGAAACCACAAAAATACATACACACAGAGATTGTCCTACCTCCTTGTTGACTCCCACATCTTTAGTGACCGTGTCCGAATCAGTTTCTACAGAGAGGAACAAAAAACAATGAAACACTATTGTGGCGAACGAAACAGTTTATACGCATGCTGTGTGTGTGTGTGTGTGTGTGTGTGTGTGTGTGTGTGTGTGTGTGTGTGTGTGTGTGTGTGTGTGTGTGTGTGTGTGTGTCTGTGTGTGTGTGTGTGTTTGTGTGTGTGTGTACCGGGGTCTTCTAAAGGCATGTCCACGATGATCTGGTCGCTCCATCGTCCTCTGAGTCCATTGGTGCAAACAGCCACCACCTGCACCACATAGCTGCTGTTGGCCAGCAGGCTTGAGATGATGGCGCCCTGTGAAGTCACATAAGACAGTTTTATATTCTCCAAACCACAGAAACAGATGAGCTTACACACTCCTTCATCACCACCCTCGTGTTCAATTTGAATCCCCAGTAAATAAGGCTAGAAAGTGTCTATATGCATTTCTCTGTTTGACTTGCTCACCAGTTTTCTTCCGCTCTTGTTCTCTAAATCGATATACTAAAGATTATCATCACAGCCATTTGTTATCATATTTGTATGATTATTTTGCTCCAAAATTCAATAATGAGGATGTTCCTTTTCTTTTATATCAACTTATAAAAATGTTTTTCAAAATGTTTCAAAAAAGATCTACTCTTTCAAACTTTTAATCTAAATTTACATCTATCCTATTCAGAATCACAGACTTGTACATGCGTTTGTAAAACGTCTTTCTATTTTGAATACAAATGTTCAAATTATATAACAAGTTCTGGCCATTATGGTTTCCTCTTAATGTGCTTTCATTCGAATATTTAGCCTTTGGGGTTCAAAATGTCCCTCCATCACTCCAGATGCGGCTGCAATTACATCATAAATATATAACTACTGTGTATTTGTTTGAAAGACACCTCGTGCTCAGTGTTTATAGTATATACTACTATAATATTAGTATGTTAGTCTTCATTTGTTTTTGTTCTGGTACGGATCCCTATCAGAGGACGGATCCAGGACTTTAGGCATATTTAGGGGACTGATATTTATCTGTACTGTGATGCAGATCCACATAAAAATCTGGATCCAGTGAATTTAAAAGTGGTTTTATAAGGGGCAGAGGTGGACACTCTACTGACTCTCAGATGATCACGTTGATGACAGTAACAGATGAGCGTGAGAGTGGACGGGTGAATCTGTGTCATAAATTAATTAAAGGCCTTATGAAATGAAAAATGCATTTCCACAAATTCTATGCTCCTGTCTTAATGCTTAAATTATCTACATGTCAAAAACCAACATCAAAATATTCATCTTTTCTCCTCCTGTTATGTTTTTTGAGGATTTATCATGCACTAAGGGACGTTTTCTCATAATGTATCCAGTAATAACATTTTATTTTAAATATTATTGAAAAAATATGAACTTTCTCCAAAACTTGAACTCCTTCCCCATAGAGTTTCTTGAACTCCTCCATGTGAATATAAATTCTGCCAGTTGCCTACTAATGCATAAAGACTCAAGCTTTCAAATGTATTGGTTAAAATATGCAGGCGTATGCAAAGGTGGTGGGATTTCCTGGTCAGCAGAGAGCAGGCTGTCACATTCAATGCTATTGGATACTGTGAATGTTAATCAATACCTGCAACATTTCCCTCCACAGCAGCTTCCTGTTTTTACCCAACACATTTATATATGAGGAATCTAGTAAGGTTCTAAAATGCGTTTCACAGGATCGTTCAAATTCCATGTGTTCATATGGATTTGTTTGTTCGTTATTTGGAAAAAATTTAGAGAAATCTTTTCGTACCACATCCTGGTCCCCGTCTGTCCTGTACTCCTGCTTGGTTTGGTCTCGGCCCTGCAGCCTCTGGTACGTGACGGTGTACCAGTCGATGGTCGTGTCGTAAACCACGCGGGGGCGCTCCCACATCACCACGATGGTGGTGTCGTTCTGAGCATCGGCCTGAACGTTCTCCGGCTCTAAGCTGCAGGCTGGGGACAGACGTAGGATCGGATGAGATGCAAGAAAGATGAACAAAACAAAGGAAGAAACATGAGGAGAAGAGTCGCAACGGGACAGCTGGATCCAAACGTCTGAAAAATGCTGCAATGTCTCACATTATTGTTGATTTTTAACAGAACAACTTCGGAGGTGAATGTGGCAATGAGTGGGAGGCATGTGTGCGAGTGTGTGCGTGTGTGTGATCATGAAGAGGTTTCAGGCAGAAAGACCCCTCTCTGCATTTTTGAATACTTTATTTCAATTTCAAAAAGAGCAGCCAAAATAAATTGCCAGCTCGGAGAGGAGCAGGGGCGCTGAAGTACAAAGTCGAGCTCGTAGGAAACCCACTTTAGACCCACTTTACTTGAGGGGCGACTTTATGAAGATGGAGAGCGTCGTGAATTATATCTTTTGATGATCATAACGAGGCTGGCCTTGGAACACAGCGTTACAGCTGCAGGCATAGAAGAATAATACACATGGGAAAAAATATGAAATTACAATATACTTATCTCTGATGGGGAGGTTGATTTTTACAACATTTTCATATTGCAGAAAATGTGTCTTCTAGTTAGTTGAATGAATTGCATCTACTAATAAATATGGTATAAATAATGTAGAGCAAATTTGAAGGCATTATTTTGGATTACATAAAAATAAAATAAATATAATCAAGTAAAGTACAGAACATTACAGATTT